>NW_028229559.1:0-267500 GCF_053477565.2 Lygodium microphyllum | reverse complement strand
TGCTATCAACTTTAGAGCCTTAAATTGAGTGTGTTTTCTTAGCAAGATTACTTAGGTGAGCCTTTTGGCCATAAGATTAAATAGGCAAGCTTTTGCATCCATTGTGATCCATCTAAGGCTGAAAGGAGAGAAGGATCGAAGCTTGCACTCGAGAGCTATGGCGGGAGAGCAAGAGCAAGAAAGAAGGAGACAAGAAATGGGAACTCCAATAGTCACAATGTGTGACCGGGCCTTCCTTTATTCAAATTGTCACTAAAAGAATAAATAATAAAGTGACAGTGACGGGCACTCGCCACTTGCAGTGTGCAGTGGCGGTGACTATCAGTGTAGTAATACATGGGTAGTTAGGCGGAGGCGCATTTACCCCCAACAACCTCCCACTTAAAAGCGAGTTTGCCCTAGTGAGGAGTGAAAAGAAAAAAAGGAAAAAAGACAATACATGTACACATGTACAATAGGATGAGGAAAGACGTCATCTCATTCCACGCCCATCAACCTCCTGAGGAAGGCAATGCGCTCTGTAGAGAGGCTTTTTGTGAGTAGATTTGCAGGATTCCGATCAGTCAAGATCTTGACAAGGTCAACAGACTTGTTCTCAACAACCCTACGTATGAAGTGATACCTCACCTCAATGTGTTTCATCTTTGCATGGAAGGTCAAATTTTGGGCTAACTGAATAGCACTCATAGAATCCAAATGCAGCGTAGGGATAGCATCAATACCAAGGTTAGCAATCAAACGACCCAACCAAATGGCCTCCTTGGAAGCCTCAGTGGCTGCAACATACTTGGCCTCTGTAGTAGAAAGGGCCTTGCATTTCTGCACCCTGGACATCCAAGAAACAGCACCTCCAGTATAGGTGAATACATAGCCGGAAGTGGACTTCCTACTATCTGCATGTCCTGCATAATCAGAGTCAGTGTACCCCATGACTCCTATATCCTGGCTACCATAGCATATGCATATATTTGCAGTGCCCTTCAGGTACCTCATGATAGCCTTAACGGCATCCCAATGCTTCTTGCCAGGTGTAGCCATATAGCATGCCAAACACCAACTACAAAGGCAATATCTGGACGAGTGGCTATCATGGCATACATAAGACTGCCAACTGTAGATGCATAGGGAATCTTGGCCATCTCGGCCCTCTGCTCATCTATTTACGGAAAATCAGCCTGTAGTACCTTCACATAAGAAGGCAATGGACAGCCAAAAGGCTTTACGTCCTGCATATGGAAGCGCTCAAGGACTTTATGAATGTACTCCCTCTGTGACAAGTAGAGGAGTCCCTGATGCCTGTTGCGTCTAATGTGCATACCACGTATGTGAGAGGCCTGTCCTAGATCTTTCATCTCAAAGCTCTTCTTGAGCTGAGCCTTAAGAGCATCTAGCTCATCATGAGCTTTCCTTGCTATCAGCATATCATCCATATAGAGTACCAAAATCAATAAAGAACCATCACAGGCTTTCTTTATGTAAAGACACGGATCCATAGCACTTTAGCTGTAGCCCTGTGACTGCATAAATGCATCAAACTTATGATACCAGTCCCTAGGTACCTGCTTCAAGCCATAAAGACTTTTTTTCAATTTGCACACTAGGTGCTCCCTGCCAGGTTCTGCAAAGCCATAGGTTGCTCCATATAAATCTCATCATGCAAGTCCCCATGTAAGAAAGCCGTATTGACATCCATTTGGTATAAATCCAAGTCAAGCTAAGCAACCAAAGCCAAGACTAAGGGTAGGGTGGTCCTCTTAACCACAGGAGAAAAGACCTCATCAAAATCCACACCATGCTCATGCTTAAAACCCTTTGCTACCAGTCTAGCCTTGTATGCCGGCTTGAGGTGTCCAGGGGTACTTTTCAGCTTGTACACCCACTTGCATGGCAAAGCCTTCTTGCCCTTAGGCAAGGAAACCAAATCCCAAGTCTCATTCTTATGCAAGGACTCTATCTCAGACTCCATAGCCCTCTCCCAGGAGTGATTGTCACCCCTATGCATAGCCTCATCATAAGTGAAAGGCTCTCCTACATCTGTAACTAAGACATAATGCATCGAGGGCTGAAATCTATCAGGTGGACGTCTGTCTCTAGTAGACCGTCTCACGGCAGGCTCTGCTGTTGAGATATCGAGCTCCACTCGTGATACGCCAGGGTGACCGTTGTATATTTATGTCACCGACTTGTCAGTTGCAGACGCGGTTGGTACACCGCCCATGAATAATAGCTACATGATAGCTATCCTTATCTATTCTAGTTCGTGGCTCAGTTAGTATGCCACCTTAGTTAGTTGAGTTTGGTTGAGACCCATATATAGGGTTCTTCTATTTCTTTGTAATAGAGTTCTTTTGGCTTACACAACTAAGAAGAGGAAAACTGTTTTCAGCCTCCACCCTTGTGTGTCTTCCCCCATTGTGCAAGCAAGAAAGCTTCAAGCGAGACTCCTTCCTTCTCTCCCACAATCTTGACATGGTATCAGAGCCTTGTTCGTGGTAAGGAGCTCAAGAAAGCAAGCCAAGCTCGCGGTGGTCTGGTTGAGACGCCCTTCGCGGTGAAGCAAGAGGGCAGTATATGCTGCGGTAGAGGGCTTTAGCCCTTGGCGACCTTGTTTTTTTGATTTGAGGCCATTTCGGGGCCTGTTTTGCAGACGGAAGTTTTCTGCACGCACTCAAGAAAAGGCTCAGTTTTATGCTGTGCGACCACTGTTCTACAGGTCGGTGAAAAGTTACTGTAGAAATTGCATCGTATGCTTGTGTGCAGAGACATTGGGAGTTTCAGAATCATCCTTGGTTCCTGTTTATGCAAAATCGTCACTAGGAAGTGACTGTGTGGTCAAATACCACTTTCGCCAGTTTTGCAGATTTGCCCTTGTGAGGGTGAAGCTGTGTTTTTTGTAGTGACAGAATTTCTTGCAGTATTCTGTAATGGCGTCTGATTCTCTTTCACAGATTGTCACTGAAAAGCTTGACAAGAACAACTTCCAGGCATGGAAGTTTAGAATGACGAATTTCCTTATGGGAAAAGGATATTGGGAATTTGTTGCAGGAAATGAAGAAGAACCAGTTCTTCCTGATGTTCCCAATCAACAACAAATGCAGGCATTTAAAACATGGCATGAGAGAGCCAGGAAAGTTATGTATTGGCTGTCTATCAGTATTTCAGACTCTATGATTGTGCATATTCAGGATGCAAGTACGCCAAAGGAGGCATGGGATACTTTGTCAAAAATGTATAGCACAAATACGCAAGCCAGGAAAATGCAGCTCAAGCAAGAGTTGCATAATGTGCAAAGAGAAAGTATGAGCATCAACGACTACCACATGAAGGTGAAGAAGATTGCAGATGCACTTGCTTCCATTGGGTCGCCAGTGGAAGATGATGATTTAGTTTCCGTGACCTTGAATGGTCTAGGAAAGGATTATGCACAGTTTCGGACATCCATTTCAGTTCGTGAAAGATTTCCTGATTTTGAGGAGTTGATTGCTCTTCTAATTTCTGAGGAACAGAGAAATGGTGGTGCATCTTCTTCAGGAGGAACTTCAAAAGAAGCTGTCTTCTACTCAAATGCTGGAAGAGGTAGAGGCAGAGGTAGAGGAGGCCGATTTGGAGGCCGTGGCAGAAATCAGAATATGCAGCAAACTCAAGAAAACCAGTCCTATGGAGGAGGACGTGGTAACTCTAGAGGCAGGGGGAGCCAAAGAGGTCGTGGTGGATGGCAAAGAGGTCAAAATGCAAACAGTAATGTTGAATGCTACTACTGTGGTAAAATGGGTCATATGGCTAAAGACTGCTATAAAAAGCAGAATGATATCATGAATGGAAAACTGCAACAAGGGAATTATGCATCTTCTAGCAGACAGGGTGATGACAGAAATGAGCATTTGTTCATGGTGCAGCACATGAACAATTCTGTGACAAGTGCAGAAGAAAGCAATGATGTATGGTATGTTGACTCAGGTGCATCAAACCACATGACAGGTCATGCAGAATGGATGGAGGATGCAAGGAAAATGGAAAAACCAGGATTTGTGGAGACTGGTGATGATACTGCACATCCTATTGTGCAGATTGGAAAAATTCCCTTGTCTATGCAGGATGGGAAAAAGAAATACCTGTCTGATGTATTTCATGTCCCGAATATCACCAAGAATCTGGTTTCTGTTGGTCAAATGGTTGAACAGGGCTTGCAGGTCAGATTTAATCCTCATGGATGCTTTGTTGAGGATATGAAAAATAAAGGTCGCTTGATAGCAAAAGGAAAGAAGAAGGGCAGAATGTTTACATTGGATGCAGACATGTCTGAATTGAGTGCAGCAATGTTTGCACATGGGACCGGTGTAGTTGCAGATATTGATATCTGGCATAAACACATTGGTCATGTTAATGTACAGCGACTTAAATCAATGCAGGCCCAAAATATTGTTGCAGGATTGCCAAAATTCAAGGTTGCAGAAATGCATAAGGTATGTGAAGCCTGTCAGTTTGGAAAACAGGCAAGGAAACCATTTCCTAGACATGTTCAAGAGAGTGAGAAGCCATTGGAATTAATTCACTCTGATGTGTGGACAACTAAAGCTGCATCTCTTGGAGGCTGTCATTATTTTGTCAGTTTTATTGATGACTATAGCAGAAAAGTTTGGGTGTATTTTATGAAAAAGAAAAGTGAAGTTTTTGGGCATTTCAAAACTCTTAAAGCTATGGTTGAAAAAGAAACAGGCTTGCAGATAAAATGCCTAAGGTCAGATGGAGGGGGAGAGTACCTCTCAAATGAGTTTGCAAAGTTCTTGCAGGAGCATGGCATAAAGCAGCAATATTCATGCAGTTATACCCCACAACAAAATGGAATTGCAGAAAGGAAAAACAGGCATATTGGAGAGGTATCTCGTGCCATGCTCAATGAAAAAGACTTGCCAGATTTTTATTGGGCTGAAGCAGTTGCTACAGCAGTCTACATAATGAACAGGACTCCCACTGCAGCAATACATGGATTGACTCCAGAGGAGAGGTATACTCGTAGGAAACCAGATATTTCTCATTTGAAAATTTTTGGTTGCATTGCCTATGTACATGTGCCAGATGAGCTGAGATCCAAGTTGGATCCAAAAGCTGAGAAGTGCATCTTTATTGGTTACTCTCTGCAGCAAAAAGGGTATAGATGCTATAACCCTTCTACTCATAAGTTTACAGTGAGCAGAGATGTTGTTTTTGATGAGATGAGTAGCTGGTATAAACCAGTAAATGTGATTGATGATGAAGATGCACAAAATGGTAATGCTACACAGAATTCACAGCAGCAGTCACAAAATATTAGTGGACCTGGAGCGTCCTCTAGCAGTGGTTCACATTCTTCGCCATGGACAGGCAGATTGAGATCAGGAGAATCTTCTCAAAGCAATGCAGATAGTGGTATGCAGGTATCACGAAAAGGAAAAGAGAAGGTTGATCAGCCCATGTTTGATGTGAATGCAGGTCACTCTTATGTGGATGGTGAATCCAGTGGCTCAGAACAGAGCATTGATGATGAGTTGGGTATTCCTTCTATTGTTACACCTGGAGTAAGGAAGACCAGGGATGTTTTGAGAGCACCTGGGAGTGAACCTACTTTGCGCAGGTCTACAAGAGCTAGGTATCCTGTGGATAGGCTGAAATATGATGGATTTACAGCCATTCACTATGCATATATGGTCAAAGTGATACAGGAACCAGAACCCACATCTTTTGAGCAAGCCATGGGAAAAGAAAAATGGGAGAAAGCCATGGATGAAGAAATGGATGCCTTGGAAGCAAATGCTACATGGGAGTTAGTACCTTTGCCTAAAGGTAAGAATGCAATTGGCTGTAAGTGGGTTTATAAGGTGAAGCACAATGCTGATGGTTCTGTGAACAGATACAAGGCAAGATTAGTAGTCAAGGGGTATGCACAAACATATGGCATTGACTATGAAGAAACATTTAGTCCGGTTGCAAGGATGGCAACCGTAAGAGCAGTCATTGCTATGGCTGCATCAAAGGGATGGTCTTTACATCAGATGGATGTAAAGAATGCCTTCTTGCATGGTGATTTGCAAGAAGAGGTCTATATGGAGCAGCCACCAGGTTATGTGCATGCTGTTCATCCTGAGTTTGTTTGCAGGTTGAAGAAAGCCTTGTATGGCTTGAAGCAACCACCTAGAGCATGGTCTGACAAGATAGGACAGTATCTTGTCACTATTGGCTTTCAGATTTCCAAGGCAGATTTCTCACTTTATGTGAGAAAAACAGAGAAAGGTATTATGCTGCTTGTCATTTATGTTGATGATTTGATTATGACAGGTGACAGTGATGAAGATATCCTTCATGTGAAAATGCTATTGAAGCAGAAGTTTGAGATGAAGGATTTGGGAGAGCTGCGTTATTTCTTGGGCATTGAGGTGATTAGATCACCAAGTGGGATACAGCTCTTGCAGAGGCAGTATGGATTGGACATGCTGTCCAAATATGGGATGACAGGTTGTAAGCCTATTTCAGTTCCTTTGGAGCAAAATGTGAAGCTGAGCACAGATGCAGGTGAGCTTCTAGAAGACCCTACTATGTATAGACGCATAGTAGGAAGTTTGATTTATATGACTATTACCAGGCCAGATTTGAGCTATGCTGTTGGATTGGTAAGTCAGTTTATGCAGGCTCCAAGGAAACCACATTTGGATGCGGCTAGACGCATACTTAGGTATGTGAAGTCCACATTGCAGTATGGACTATTTTATGAGACTGGGGTTCAGATACAGTTGCATGGATACACTGATGCTGATTGGGCTGGTAGTATTTCTGATAGACGATCTACCAGTGGATATGTATTCTCTTTTGGGAGTGCTGCAGTCACTTGGAGCAGCAAGAAACAGCCTACAGTTGCCTTGTCGAGCACAGAGGCTGAGTACAGGGGTGCAGCAATGGCTGCATGTGAGGTAGCTTGGTTGCATAAGCTACTTTATGATATGCATCAGTCTACAGATGGGCCAGTTGTCATTTATTGTGACAACATGAGTAGTATACACTTGGCAAATAACCCAGTCTATCATGCTAGAACAAAGCACATTGAGGTGCATTATCACTATGTGCGAGAGAGGGTTTTACTAGGTCTTATTGATCTAGTTTATGTCAGCACAGAGGATCAGGTAGCTGACATATTCACGAAGGCATTGGGCGCAGAGAAGCTGCGCAAGTTCAGAGACCTGCTTGGTGTGCAGGAATTGGGATTGAGCTCGAGGGGGAGTGTTGAGATATCGAGCTCCACTCGTGATACGCCAGGGTGACCGTTGTATATTTATGTCACCGACTTGTCAGTTGCAGACGCGGTTGGTACACCGCCCATGAATAATAGCTACATGATAGCTATCCTTATCTATTCTAGTTCGTGGCTCAGTTAGTATGCCACCTTAGTTAGTTGAGTTTGGTTGAGACCCATATATAGGGTTCTTCTATTTCTTTGTAATAGAGTTCTTTTGGCTTACACAACTAAGAAGAGGAAAACTGTTTTCAGTCTCCACCCTTGTGTGTCTTCCCCCATTGTGCAAGCAAGAAAGCTTCAAGCGAGACTCCTTCCTTCTCTCCCACAATCTTGACATCTGCTACCTGCCCAGCTACCTATCCAACACCCTAACCATGAGGTGGACGTCTGTCTCTAGTAGACCGTCTCACGGCAGGCTCTGCTACCTGCCCAGCTACCTATCCAACACCCTGACCATGAGCATCTGCTGCAGCTGTAGGCTGTCCAACTGGTTGTGCAGGAGTCCTCAGCTCCTCCTGAAATATGACCCTGCGGATCTCAACAACTCTGTTAGGTTGCCTATGCATCTTGTCTTCATGGAAGACTATATCATGACTACGGATGACTTTCCGCACCTACAGATCCTAGAGACCGTAACCCATCTCACCTGCATCCCCATAACCAAGGAAAATGCATTTGACACTCTTAGGATCCAGCTTACTTCTCTTGTCCTTGGGCACATGGCAAAATGCCTCACATCCAAAGACATGGAGATGCGCATAAGAGGGAGGTTTTCCAATCCATACCTCCTTTGCAACCTGGAAATCCAAACCACTAGAAGGTGATCTGTTTATGATATGCACAGCTGTACTAACTGCCTCAGCCCAAAAGCTCTGTGGCAGGCCTGCATGGCTAAGCATACTGCGTACACTCTCCTGGATGGTTCTATTCATCCGCTCAGCCATACCATTCTGGGGGGGTGTAGGGGGCGATCAATTGGCACTTAATACCCCTCTCATCACATAACTACTCAAAAGGCGTGAGACATGCTCACCCCCATTATCTGTCCTTAGGCATTTTAGCCTATACCTAGACTGGTTCTCAACCAATGCAAGCCATCTCTGAAACACAGTCAAGACATCGAATTTCAGCTTAATGGGATAAGCCCAAAATTTTCGTAAAAAATCATCTATGAAAGTAAAAAAAATACTTTGCACCACCCATACACTGACAAGGCATGGGCCCACAGACATCCGAATGTACCAATGCCAAAGGCTCACTCATGCGTGGCCTACCAAACTTCTTATGTGTAGAACTAGTCTGCCTGCCATAAAGACAATGCTCACATGAATCAAAACATGCATAATCAAGGGGCGGTAAGTACTACAAACCAGAAAGTATTTTCATTCCCTTCAAAGACGTATGGCCCAAATGGGCATGCCAAAGAGATACATGTGGGATAGAACCCATAGACAAAACATGATCAAGGGAAGAAGCGGATACAATCAAGGGATAGAGGTTGCCAGCCTTGGGACCTCTTGCAATCACAAGTCTACCACGAGTGATCTTCCATGCAGAGTCTATGATAACCTGTATCATCAAGTTGTCCAGCTGACATGAGACTGCGTGTCAAAGTAGGTGCATGACGTACATCGTGCACAATAAAATTGTTGCCAGAAGAAAACTGCAGCTGAACATCACAAATGCCCACAATATCGAGAGAGCTGTCATCACCCAAGAGCACAGAACCCGAAATAGTACGGTATGAATGAAACCACTCTCGGCAAGATGTCACATGAAAGGACGCACCTAAGTCCAAGAGCCAACACTGTGCATACATAGAGTGTATCTCTGTCATCTGCGAAGCACTAGAAGAAGCTTCAAGGATATAATCATCATCAACATCCTTAGGTTGCATAACATTGATTTCTTCAATTTTAACACTGGACTTTGCAGGCACTATACTACGATCTGAAGACTTATCCTGCACTTTGTCTTTCCCCTTATCTTTGCGCCTTTCATTGAGCAGTTCATGGCATTGTGGCCTAATATGGCCCTTTTTCCCACAATGGTGACAAGTAACATCTGCATTCCTGCCACGGGATTTGCTACATGACTTCCCACGAGACTTGGACTGAGATTTCTGAGAATCCCATCCACGGCCACTGCCACTGCCATGCTTTCCATATCCATCATTCCTATCTCTAATTGTCATAGCATGTGACACACGAGAGACATCCAAATTCTTACAGTTAACCTCTTCCTACAGAAGAGCACTCTCAACATCAGATAATTTCAAGGTAGCAGCAGAGGCATATAATGTAGTGAGGAATACATCCCATGACTCATTAAGAGTACCAAGCAAGAAAAGAGGAGTGACATCCTCTGCAAAAGTAATGTCCTGCGAAGTAAAGTTCTTGAGTATAGCATGGAACTGGCTCAAGTGAGCAGACATAGTCACATTCTCCTTCATGCGCAGATCTATAAGCTGCTTTAGCCAATACTTCTGACTTGCTAGACTTTTATTGTCATAGAGATTCTTGATTTTATCCCACAACTGCCATGCACTTTGTTCTTCCTCAAATACATTGTAATGAGCCTGTTCTATGAGAGATAATACAATAGTGGACTTCCATAACTCATCAAGCTCAAACCATTCCTCATCTGACATAGTTGCAGGCGGCTGCCTGTTGAACCTCAATGGTTTGATCTACGATTTTTGCACCAACACCTGCCAAATTTGGCTCTTTCAATAAGAGAAATTCATACAATCAAGCTTAGTGATGTTGAAAATAGCATGATTAGTGGACAAACTCGCCATAATGCAAGCTAGAGGACTGCAGACAGTTCAAAACTGCTTTCTATTTACTGTAGAAAATGACAAAAAAATCACCAAAATCAAGAGAAAATGGCAAGAAAAGTGTAATCAAAGCTACTACCCACCAAGTACTAGTGAAAGTACATCATTTCAAAATATTTCAGCATGAAAAATCCATGTCAGTCTCTGGAGTTATATTCTTGCTGTAATAAATGACAGCAGGGTACTGTGAGAGTCAATTGCTGACCAAATCACTTCACCAAGTCAATAAATGATAGCCAAGACATGACCAGCCATAAACGGGCATAAATCATCACTAAACAGTCATCAAAACTGTGAGTAAAAACCCAAACATGTCACCAAAGCATTAGTCAGTGTGAGTAGGCATACCCCTTGGACAGTAGGGAAAAGTATACATAACAGTTAGAAAATCAAGCTCTTTCATGTGTGTTTGGCCGACATGAGCTGGACACAGCTAGTCTAGCTATATTAGTCAGGTATATTAAATAAGTCGGTACTCTAGTCTTTATGGTTGGTGTGAATGGCCCTTTGTGACTTGTAAATACTTGACTTATGTTCTTTCAGTAAAAAGAGAAGAATGAGAGAGGAAGCATGTTGCTTCACTCTGTGTGTTGCTCTCTATCTGCATCCATGAAAGCAAACATGGTATCAAAGCCATGAATGGGCTCATTGGTGGAATGCACTGGAAAAGAAGACTTGAAGCTTGAAGATAGAGTGTCTCTATGAAGAAGAAAGGCTGTCATTGTTACTCTATCAAGGTATGTGTTAGGGTTTATGCATTCTATCTATGTAAGAGCTTGCTATAGCTTTTTGGGCAGTCTCTCAGGGCCTCATTGAGCACTAGAGTGTGCTCTATGATCATCATTGTCATCGAATGCTGCTGCTGCATACTCCAGACAGGTTTGTGTGTTTGCGCCTGTTGTGGCTGAAGATATATTTGATTGCAAAACAAGGCATTGGGAGCTTATCAAGCAATCTACATCTTGCATATACACCTTGGAAGGTGGTTGAAGGTCTTGGCATGCTAATACTTGGATGTGTGCTTAGTTATGAGCTACAGATATGATCTACAGATCTGAAACAGGAGCAGTCCAGTTGTAGACAGTGATAGGGCAGCTTGTATTTGATCTTGGTTGGAGCTTGAAGCTCTCTGACATGCTTTGTGGACTTCATTGAAGCCTAGATGCACTCTGGAAGACATATGTATCTGTCTTCATGCCTTTGAGCTGAAATTCCTTGAAGAAAATACTCAGATCTGGATGTGTAAACAGGCTGGAAAATTGTCAAAATCTATGGGCAACAAGCATTGTCTTCATCTGAAGCATTGCATTACATTAGTTGGTGTCAATCAGATGTATGACTTGAAATATGTTTGATAGTTACTATGCAACCTGAGATAAGCATTGAATGCTCTTGAAAGACTGAAATTTGGAGCAGAGAATAAATGTAATAACAATGTATGGGCTGGTTACAAATAGTTGATGCATCTCCTGACTTGGTTCCTTGAAGACGGGTTTGACTCCTTGAAGACGGGTTGTCTGTGGTTACCCGAATGCTCATATATTGAATTGGTCATCAAGTACTAAATGTATGTAATGTATTTGGAGTTATTGGACTGAAATACACACATTATGATTGAATGTCTTTGGTTGATTGAAACCTGTAGCCAGATTACTATGCTTTTGTATTTGCAGTACATGTATAAAGTGTCAGATTGACTTGTTTAGAACCTCGTATGCAGACATTAACATATGAACTGTTGTAGGTGTATTTTGGATCATATACCACTCAGTTTTGGGCTTGAAACCATTGCTGGTCACTCATAGACTACAATTTTCAGATTGCATGTATGTACCCTGGCAGTGAGGTTGCAGGAGTTTAAACTGAAGTAAATACATAGCATATGTATTGAATGTTTTACCTACAGGTTAGGCCACTTGTTTGTGGGCTGTTTTGGGTTGTCAGTGGGATGAAATATACAGTTGCGGGCTGAAATTGAACTGTTAAGAAGACCTTGGTTTGCAGGTAGTCAGGCAGTGTCTACAAAATGGCAAATGCAGATAGAACTGACAACATAACCCAGATTGTGGGGGAAAAGCTTAATAGCAACAATTATACAAGATGGAAGTTTCACATGGAGAACTTTTTGATAGGCAAGGGATACTGGGACTTAGTGACAGGTGTTGAGGTTGAACCTGAAGTTCCATAAATGAATCCTACAATAGCTGATCAAAGACGAGCGCATCGAGCTTGGATAGAAAGAGCTCACACTGTTTTACATTGGTTGTCATTATGTATCTCGAATGCTATGGTGATGCAGATCATGAACTGTAAGTCCCCATCAGATGCATGGAACATATTGGTCAAATATTATGGCACAACTACAAGTGCCAGGAAGATACAATTGAAGCAGAAATTCAATAACATGGAGAGAAAGAGAAAATCCATATACAGGATTATGTCACAGACGTTAAGACCATAGCAGATCAGTTGACATCTGTTGGTTCACAGGTTGAAGATGAAGATATGGTTGCAGTGACTTTGAATGGGTCCTGAATACAAGTTGTTTGACACTTCAGTGTCTGTGCGGGCTGAAGTGCCTGACTTTAATGAGCTGGTTGCATTATTCATTCATGAAGAGGTGAAGCTTGGCTTAGCTACAGGGTCAAGCAGTTCAAAGAATAAGGATGCAGTTTTTTACTCGAATCAGCATGGTCGTGGCAGCTGTGGTAGGGGCTATGGATCTGGCAGAGGAGGCCAGCAGAATGCATCCTATGGTAATAGCAATCAGCCGTCATCAAATGCAAGAGGTGGTGGAAATTTTCGAGGCAGGGGGAGATCTAACTCCCGTGGGTGGCAGAGGCTCATGGCAGCAACAACGTTCGTCTGACAATCCGAACAAGGATAAGGATTGTCATTACTGCGGAAAGTATGGGCATATTGCAAAGGTTTGCTGGAAGAAGCACAGAAACCAGAAGGGCAAACAGCATGGACACTATGCTATGTCCAGTCAAGCAGATGACTCTGGTGATAGACTGTTTGCCATGCAATATGTCAAAGATAAGGCTGCAAAAAATCATCTAATGATACAGTATGGTACATTGACTCAGGAGCGTCGAATCACATGACCCCTCACGGTGACTGGTTCACTGATATGGTGGCTAAAAAGCATTGCTATGTATGAGGCAAAGTGCCTCTTGTGGTTCATGATGACAGGAAGAAAAATTTGCATGATGTCTTGCATGTCCCTTCAATTGCGAAGAACTTATTGTCTATCGGAGTAGAACTTGCAGGTTAGATTCAATAAGTATGGCTGCTTTATTGAAGAGTTTGGCAATGGCTGCAAGTTGATAGCTCGTGGTCACAGGTATGGCAGAATGTTTACTCTTGATGCTTCTTTGCCAGAGCGAATTCAGCTATGTTTGCCCATGGTTCTGGCACTGTTAGGGATTTGGAAATATGGCACAAGAGAGTGGGGCATGTCAATTTGTAAAGGCTGCAAATTACACAGAAAAAACAGCTGGTTACAGGTTTACCCAAGTTCCAATATTCATGTATGCGATGCTTGCTAGTTCAGTAAGCAGTCTAGATCGTCGTTTGTCAGGCATGTAAGGTAGAGTACATGTCCATTGCAGTTAGTGCACTCTGATGTTTGGGGGCCAGCTCATAATGCATCTATGGGAGGTTCCAGATATTATATATCTTTCATTGACGACTACAGTCGCTATACTTGGCTTTACATATTGAAAACAAACGATGAGGTCTTTGCTGTTTTTAAGCAATTTAAAGCACAGGTTGAGAAGGAGTTTCAATGCTACATCTCTTGCTTGAGATCTGACAGTGGTGGGGAGTATGTATCAAATGAATTTGATGATTTCTTGGCTGCAAATGGCGTTCGTAGGCAGTTAACCTGCAGCTATCCTCCGCAGCAGAACGGAGTAGCTGAAAGAAAGAACAGGGTTCTGATGGAAGCTGCTAGGGCCATGATGAATGAAAAGCATATGCCACTTTACTATTGGGCAGAGGCTGTTATGACAGTCGTATACATTCTGAACAGGACTCCCACTGCAGGTATTCATGAGATGACACAGTTTGAGAAGCTGTATGGCTATTAGCTGGATGTAAGTCACATGAAAGTCTTTGGCTGTCTTGCTTATGTGCATATTCCAGATGAGAAAAGGAAGAAGCTGGATCCCAAAGTGCATAAGTGTGTTTTCATTGGATATTCGCAAGAGAAGAAGGCATACAAATGCTATGATCCCTCTACCAGGGAGACTTTGGTGAGCAGGGATGTTATCTTTGATGAGATGGGCTCTTGGTATGTATCACCAGTTGAAGTGCCATCGGATATGCCTTCCACTCATGTCTCTACATATGATTTACAGCAGAGCACTGCTATGACAGGACCTAGTAGTCAAACATTATCCCCATGGACAGAGAGATTGAGGAGCTCACCATCCATTGACACCACTATGTCACTGAGGGGGAGATATGATGTCTTGGACAGCAAAGGAAAAGAGAAAGCTACTAAGGATGCATTTGGTATGATGACACCTAGTAGAATGACTTCTAGCTATGAGTCTACTGATACTTTAGACAGCAAACTTGGTATTCCGACTGTCTATACGCCTGGCACAAGGCAGAGCAGGTATATTTCGCCTCATGAGAGAGGGGAATCGAGTAGTGCACCACAGCTTAGATGCTCGCAGAGGGTCAGATACCTTGTTGACAGGTCGATATACAGTGGCTACTCCACAAAGCATTATGCTTACATGACAAAAGTGATGGAGGTCAAAGAACGAGATACATATGCTGAAGCAGTGAGAGATGAAAACTGATGTGTAGCCATGGACGAAGAAATGAATGCCTTGGCTGAAAATAAGACATTGGATTTAGTGCCACTGCCTGAAGGGAAAAAGACCATTGGTTGCGAATGGGTCTACAAAATCAAATGCAAGTCAGATGGCAGTGTGGAGAGATACAAAGCCAAGCTGGTCACAAAGGGGTATGCCCAGCAGTATGGACTTGATTATGAGGAAACATTCAACCCTGTTGCCAAGATGGAAACCATACGCACTGTGATTGCCTTGGCTGATGCTAAAGGCTGGAAATTGCAGCAGATGGACATTAAGAATGCATTTTTTTAACGGTGACCTAGCATAGGATGTCTATATGGTTTAGCCGGAAGGGTATATTCACCCTGATTTTCAGCATTATGTATGCATGCTGAAAAAGGCATTGTACGGGTTGAAGCAGACTCCGAGAGCTTGGCATTCTAGGATCAGTAACTACTTGCAGAGATTGGGTTTTGTTGTTGGCAAGGCTGATCACAGTCTATTTACAAAGAAGACTAGTCACAGTGGCTTGCTAGTGCTGGTCATAGCCTATTTACAAAGAAGACTGATCACAGCCTATTTACAAAGAAGACTGGTCACAGCCTATTTACAAAGAAGGCTGATCACAGTGGCTTGGTAGTGCTGGTCATATACGTTGATGATTTGATAATCACTGGTGATAGTGACTTGTGCATACAGCATGTAATGAAGATGCTGAAATCTGAATTTGACATGAAAGACCTAAGAGAATTGAAGTATTTCTTGGGCATTGAGGTAGTTCCAGCTGAAAATGGTTTATGGCTGATGCAGAAGCACTATGCCATGGAGATGTTGAAGAAGTATGGCATGGCTGAATGCAAACCGTTGGATACACCTCTTGATCAGAATGTCAAGTTAGACATGAACACTGGGGCTGAAGTAAAGGATGTGACTATGTACAGGCAGATGGTTGGCAGCTTGATTTACTTGACCATCACTAGGCTTGACTTGAGCTATGCTGTAGGGCTCATAAGCCAGTTTATGCAGAAGCATAGAAAGCCACACTTGGATGCAGTTAGACGCATTATGAGATATGTTAAGTCCACCATAGAGTATGGGCTGTTCTATGTCAGAGATAAGCCCTTCACATTGACTGGATACACAGATGCAGATTGGGCAGGTTGCTCATATGACCATAGATCTACAAGTGGATATGAATTTAGATTTGGTAGTGGTATGATTAGCTGGAGCAGCAAGAAGCAGCCTACGGTTGCTTTGTCGAGTACTGAGGCAGAGTACAGGGGTGCTGCATTGGCAGCATGCGAGATTTCATGGCTGCTCAAGCTTATGGCTGATTTGGATATATAGGTAGATGCTCTAGTGAAGTTACTATGTGATAATCTGAGTAGTGTACTCCTAGCTATGAATCTAGTCTATCATGCCAGGATGAAATACATAGAGGTACACTACCATTTCATCAGAGAGATGGTTCTTGCAGGACGAGTTAATCTCATGCATGTAAAGACAGATGAATAGGTTGCGAATATCTTTACCAAGTCCTTGGGTAAAGATAAATTCTATGGTTTTAGGTAGATGCTTGGTGTACAGATGCTGTCTTGAGCTTAAGGGGGAGTGTTAGAAAGTCAAGCTCTTTCATGTGTTTTTGACCGACATGAGTTGGACACAGCTAGTCTAGCTATATTAGTCAGGTATATTAAATTAGTCGGTACTCTAGTCTTTATGGTTGGTGTGAATGGTCCTTCGTGACTTGTAAATACTTGACTTATGTTCTTTCAGTAAAAAGAGAAGAATGAGAGAGGAAGCATGTTGCTTCACTGTGTGTGTTGCTCTCTATTTGCATCCATGAAAGCAAACATAACACTGGCAAGACCTGACACCAATAGGTGCATGCTCACAAGAGTGCAAAGCCCAAGCTTAGGTCAAAAGAAACTCCAAGATATCAGTGCATGAACCATGCAACATTTAAGTTTAAGAGATCCCAAAGTCTCAAGTATCTGCAAAATGCTCAAATAGCATAAACCTCCTACTCAATGTTCGGTCAGGCATACAAGATGCTCCCACTAGCACAAAAGGCAGATAAACAAGCTTAACAACTCAATCAAATCAAGTCAAAGTACCAAAGATAGGTAACCAAGACAATGCTTCAATAGCATCCCAAGAGCATGACAACTACAAAGCAGCTGTAGGTAGCATCCATGAGCAAGACATACATCCCAATAAAGATATCTGACAACCAAAATGACATCCAATACAAAATTTTGGAATAGCAAATGAAAATCCAAGCCAAGTCTTCAAAGAGCACTAAAGCTCAACAAGTACATGGTACACTGTGCCAAGACAAATGCATCAAGCCGTAGGCGTCGGGTAAGCACGTACCCAAAGAGCATATAACTGTCAAAGCACTGACCACTGTCAAGCATAGGCTGATGTCAATAAGTGTGGGCTGAAATAAGCTCAAGCTTCCAAAAGCATCCGGATCCAATGACTAGCTCGAAGTCGTCCCTCGATGATCAATACATCATAGCATAACCCAAGACATACACCCGGAACCAATAGGCATATGTCAAAGCATGAAAGATAGCTTCAGCCCAAGACTATTCAACATGCATTTACTGTTATAAACTAAGTATTTTCAGCCCCACAGTCAGGCCAAAATCATAGCATTACATGTAGCTTCGATCCCCCAATCAATTGGGATGCAATAGGCATCAAATCGGTTATGTAGTCATGCCCAAACAAGCATAGGCATAAATTATGAATGTAGCACTAGCATCAAATGTCTGTGGACTATTTATAATAGTCTTGAAACACTGTTTTCAGCCACCAACCAATGCCTAATCTCAAAGGATCAATGCCAAGTATCAATACATGTGCAAGAAGCCCGAAATGAACAAGCGCTTAATGCCAAGCTAGAGCTGGAGCTGAAGTGGCTGAATGGTGGCTATCTGGGATTAGGCGAGATTTGCGTGTTTTTTTTGCTGCTCCTGCTGGTCCACATGGTAGATCTAGAGAGGTTGGAGGGCTCAAACATGAGCCAAAGAGGCCTTTGAACAAGCCTCTAGCAGCCCACAATCAGTGGCAAGGAGATATGAAGGTTGGAAGCTTCAATGGTGGCTGCCCTGTTTACCTAGACCTATGGACTGAAATAAATATATGAAATAATGAAGTAATACCTCAATGTCAATGCTCTGATGGTGCCTCAATAGGCCGGGAAGAAGCTCGGGAAGCTGGGGAGTGACAAGAGCTCAAGAGAATGAGCTATGGCTGTCGGGAAGGAGACCCAATGCGAGTGGGGAGTCAGTGGGAAGCTGAGAATGCCACGAGCCAAGCTCAAGAGTCGGGAAGTCGAGCTCTGATACCAGTTGAAAGGAGAGAAGGATCGAAGCTTGCACTCGAGAGCTATGGTGGGAGAGCAAGAGCAAGAAAGAGAGAGACAAGAAATGTGAACTCCAATAGTCACAATGTGTGACCGGGCCTTCCTTTATTCAAACTGTCACTAAAAGAATAAAGAATAAAGTGACAATGATGGGCACTTGCCACCTGCACTGTGCAGTGGCGGTGACTATCAGTGTAGTAATACACGGGTAGCTAGGCAGGGGCGCTTTTACCCCCAACAAAGGCTTGCAAATGTCAAGTAGTTAGATCCACTTATAAATGGAAATGCAAGAATATGAACATATTATTTATACTAGAGCGAGAATTTATCCTTGGTCACATCTTTTCCCCTAGACATTGTCTGAAAGCCTATTCCTATTGATTAGAGTCATGGAGGTTGTTACCCTTGCAAGCCTACTCAAATTGCTCCACAAAGCTATATGGATCATCTTTTGCATGGTGCTTTTCAAAAATTTTTGCCACTATATGTATTTTAGTCTGGCTTCCTACATTCCTGTTATACCAAGACAACTACTAGGAGCAAAGTTGTCAATGTAGCACAACTTTCCTCAATGCTTGTGATGTCCATTGATTAGGAGCTCGCTCAAGGTGATGTCCACATCTAAGGCTCTCTCCTTTTTCATCATTTTCTCCATCTCTTGCTCTCTCAAAATTGCTAAAGATTTGCTAGAGCTCATTCTTAAGGACTATGGTTCAAGCCCTTTAGAGTCTCTTTTAAGGGTTCCTCGAGGAGGTATTGACTCTTGCCATAGATGTTCAAGATTGTTGCTCTTTTTCCCTCTATCATTGTGAGGAAATGTCATAGGAAATTCACTCTACCTTACATCCTTAGATGAAGGAGTGGCTCTTGGTTATATTGAAGTGAAGCATAGCTATCAAGAATTGTTAGGTCTTGGGCAAGGCAAAAGACATATGCACTGACATCAAATACCATGCCTCCTACTCCTAACTTGCTAGCCATATGTAACACTTCTTCTACAAGGAGTTTATTGTACAAGGGATGTTGTTGGACAGTGATAGGAAGCTCGACTCCATGGACAACTAATAGTACTCTTAGGGATGTGGGAGCCACATATGTGGGGTTATGCATTGAGATCCAAAAAGCTTTCCTTTGCTCAGCAAATGTCATCAGTCAACTACAGAATTTAGCCACCAAACTATAGTGAGAATACCATTTCTGCTCAGATGTGCCTTGCCCTTTCCCTTTTTGTTCCATTACTTCTAGTTTTTCTTTGTTCATCTCACAAAGGGAAATGTAGAATGAGGAAATTAAGCATAGCTCTCTAGCTATGGATTTTAGCATACCTTTCATGGCTTCTTCAACAATGGACATGTAATGGGAGTAGATGTGTTGTTGCTCATCCCATGTTAATGGATTTTCTAAGAGATTTATGTACTCTTCTATTGGTTTTCAAATGTTGGTTGTAATGTATGCATGCATGAGAAATGTAGCTTATCATCTAGATGCACTAAGCAGTTCATTTTTGGCTCATTATTTTGTTGCATTATCTCTTCAACCATCTCAAAAGTTTTCTTCTTATGCCTAGGCTTTAAGTGCTCTGGAGGTTCTAGATGTGACAATGACATTTTCTAAAGTATCACTTTTGAGAGTGGATTGATAAGGGTTTCTTCATTTATTGATGTGGCCAATGTTGTCACAACCAAAGGCTATGAACTATTGAGATCCCCATTTGAAAGTAGTATCGACTCACTAGCTAGTCAAGGCTGATTGCTTGGGTAAATCCTTAACCTGATAGGGGATGGTGGTGTCTTTAGCTACACTTTATGCATTTGCATACTCATGCTAAGTAGTGGCACTAGTTTATTATTGATGTGCTTCCCATCTCTACTTAGATAAAGAAGGTTTGGAAGGCTTGGGACTCCTAAGCGGGTTAATTATTGCCTCCAGTTGTTGCTACCTTTCTTTCCTAGGTGGCTTTATATTTTCCTTCTTTGAGCATTCCTTTGTAGTTGAGTAGCACCTTGTGAATGGCCCTTTACTCTTGATGGCTGATTAAGCACTGTCAATCTATCTTTGGACTTTGAAGGGGAGCTAAAAGCTCTACCGCGAGACCTACGGACCACTTATTGCTCAAGTGTTTCGAACCGAGCGGCCGTGGCTACCTCTCACATAGCCGACACGCAATGCCTACCTTACGTGTGTAGTGAGCTTACCTTGATGCTCGATCGAGTACCCTCCTCTTTCTTGCACACCGGTAGCTCCACGATCCTTGAGGCAAGCTCAAGCAACCTTAATCCCTCTCCCATGAGCTTCATCCTCCATAGCCAAGCGCGAGACAAGAGAAGAGAAGAGAGGAGGGGAAGATGAAGAGAGAAGATGAAGAGCTTCTTCTCCAAGATCCCTCACTCTCACACAATCACTCCCTCACTCCCTCACACTCTCTCAATCCCTCTCTCAAGCATAAGCAAGAAGGCAAGAAACAAGGGAAGAAGAAGAAGAAGCTTTGGCCACACACAAGAATGAGCTTCTCATTCACTTTTCAACTTTATATACAAAACCCTAAATCCCTTTTGGGTGGTCATCCCCTTTTTTACATGGCCGGCCGTAGCCTAGGCCCTTTTTCCCATTGTCCTTCTATCTTCCTAGCTTCCTTTCCACCACATGTCTACATTTACAAATTGCACGGGTGAGAGCTCGGCGCTCCTTGAATTAAACCATGATGCGCTTGCGCTATTTTACAAAAGTTGACTTGTGCTTTTCCTTGTGCGCCTTTCTCCCTTATTTAGGACTCTTTTCCTTGTGAGTCTTTGTCTTCCGTTTCTCTCTGCCTTGGTGATGCCAGGAGGCATATTCCACGGTGGATTCCGTGAGGTTTTACGGTGGATTCCGTAAACTTAGATGACCGGGGCTCATACGCAAAGAGGATTCTTTGTGCAAGAAGTTGATGGGGACGCCTGTCCTTTTCAGGCGTTTCATTAATTTAGTGTGTACATGGGTGATTCCATAGCGGGTGATTCCACAAAATGCATATTAAATTAATAAACGTTTATGAGTTTAGAGTGCGCACTCGTAATAAATTAAGGTTAGGATTTATTTCTAACCAGTTGATTTATTTATGTAGCTGAAGACTGCTAGGTATTCACTTTTGTCGGTATTAATTGTGTTATTTTACTAACGATTGTGAATGCTTCAGTTGATGTGTAGAGATAGCAGCAGTGGCGGAGGAAAGCATTGGAGTCTAGTGGGTTTCCGATCTTTTGACTATATTTTGATAGGCGCCACGCCTATATTTTGATTATGTCTATAGAGACATCGACTATTTATTATTATTTTGTATGCGCTTATGCACCTGGATATGTTATTTTTATTTGGACATTGAGATTGGGCGTGCCAGACTCTTTGGGCACCGTCCATTAGCTTTATTTTCCTATTTTTGGTAGAAAGCAAACTCAAAAGCTAAAAGCTTGTATATTTTTGTAATTGGGCTATTTTTGAGCAAAAAGATTGAAAATATATATTAAATACATGCTTTGTGAAGCGCTCACACAAGGCATGGGGGAGATTCAACCCAATTTGTCTTTTGTCTCATGTCGTGCTTGCTTTCACATTGGTTTTTGTGCTAAAAAGTAGAGTGCTTTGTTCTTGGGGACCTTTGGGAATTCACTACGTGAGCTACCGGCGTCCGATCTGCGCACCAGTGGTATCAGAGCGGAGCAGAGATCAAGGGCTTCCAATCGCTACCAATCTCGGGCGAAGGCGGAGCTCCAGGAACAAACGGCCTCTACAGTCAATCTCGTCGCGAACCGTCGATACAGGCAGACTTCTGGCGATCAAGAACCCCTGTTTCCACCCTCAGATCGCGAAGGACCACTCTCTGTCGGCGGAGGACCACTCAAACACTTCCTTCATGAAGTCGTGGAGTTACAGATAAGATCTTTCCTAATCAAGTTTAGTTTGAGCTTAAAGCTTAGTCTTAAGCTTAAGAAACTTTAAAAAAGTTTCAAATCGTCAATCGACTGGCAAGAAGATACCTCCGAAAAATCCGCGCGGAATCAAAAAAACGGCCCCCCCCCTCACGATTGAAAAACGGCGGCCTATTTCTCCATTACTTAAGCTTATTAAGCTTAAGCTTAACTAATTAAGCTTAAGTTACCTGTATACTCTGCAAGTCAGTGAAGGCAGATAAGTCTGCAAACTCTCGGTCACGCACTCCAGAAGACAAGTTTCGCAAGTCGACACTAATCAAGTCCTGCAAGTCCTGCAAATCAGCTAAGTCCAGCAAGTCAACAACCCTGCAAGTCTGTTAAGTCTGCAACTCTGCAAGTCAGACTAAATCAGAACTGACTATTGCTTAAAACTCCTAGAAGACTTGTTCGTTTGCAAAAACTCAGAACTGGAAAGTTGTTCGCATCAAGCTGTTTTACCTATCTGCAACTTCGTTGAAGTACTTTCAGCAAACGGAGACAGAAATATTTCAGAATTTCTGAAAATTGAAGAAGAAAATACCCAAAAATACATAGCCTTGTAACCCCAAATTTGAGCTACGCTCATCCCGCTAACTGATTTTGAGTGAGAAAGGTTTGTTGAGTTTTACAGGATGACTACCCCACATATGGATGATCCTATGGCTGAAGACGACCTACCCGAACCTACCATGGAGCAAAAGCTGGATCTTATCATGTTGCAATTAGACGAAGAGCGAAGAGCTAGGCAAGCCTTGCAAGCGCAATTGACAAAGCTACAAGGAGCGTCTACTGATAAAGAAGAACCTCAAGCTGAAGATCTGATTCGCCGTACCATCGACGCC
Source organism: Lygodium microphyllum (assembly GCF_053477565.2). Lineage (NCBI taxonomy): Eukaryota > Viridiplantae > Streptophyta > Polypodiopsida > Schizaeales > Lygodiaceae > Lygodium > Lygodium microphyllum. The sequence goes on along the minus strand of NW_028229559.1, from coordinate 244,418 downwards.
ACTCTTGAAGCACAAACCATTCGCAAGGAATCCAAGATAAGTAAACGAAGTTTCAAGTTTCGCACTTTCAATGGCATAAGAGAGGGAAAGACTGTTTTATCATTCATTAGCCAGTTTGATGACTATTTCCATGAGGAAACTTATCCTGAGAAAGATAAAATCAAGTGTGTTACTAATCATCTGATAGATAGAGCATCACTTTGGTGGACTGTCGTCCGCAAGAGCATAGAATGTCCTGCTACATGGGAAGATTTCAAGAAGAAGTTCATGCAAAATTTTCTACCACCACAATTTCATGAGAAGGCAATCAAGCAATGGGATTTACTTCAACAATGCGACCGTGAGCCTATTCCACAGTATACAGAGCGTTTTTGGAATGCACTCCTACAGCTACGCATGCTTGAAGACGTACCAGAGACGACCCATAAGCGGAAGTACATGTCTGGACTTCTTGGACATTACTACGCTGAGGTGAATATGTTCAAGCCTGCTACTCTTGAAGATGCCATCTCCTTAGCTCACGACACTGAAGATAAGTTACGCGGAAGAGATCGACGACCACAGTCATTCCAAGCAAACGGTAATTATGGATCTAAACAATTCAATTCCAATTTCAGAAGGTTTAATCCAGGTCGTTTTTCATCACCACCTTTCCGCAAGAATTGGCCTAAACCACCCGCATTACCATCCACTATCAATCCAAATCCTAAGCCTATCCAACAAGCAAATCCAAATATACCCAGACTCCCAGCCATTGCAAATAATGTGACCAAAGCCAAGCCTATCGTGTGCTACAAGTGTCACCAGCCAGGCCATCTCGCAGCAAATTGTCATTCAAAGAAGCCATCAGCACATATCAACTACCTTGGAGCTATGGACGAGGACGAGCATGAGGATATGCCGGACTTCACTGAAGAAGAAGATGATCCTACTACTACTTCCGACACTTTACCAGGTATGCCTACTTCACATTCATTGTTGACTATGAAATGTATGGTGCATGGAAAAGAAAGAATTATATTGCATGATGACGGTAGTACGCATGATTTTATTTCAGCAAAATTGGTAAATGAATTGAAACTGCATACAGTACCTACGCACTATCGCATAAAAGCTGCATTTTTAGGCACTAGGTACAATGGCACACAAGAAGTTCAAAATTTAGAAATTCAAATTGGTCCATATATTGAAAGAAGAAATTTCTTAGTTGTCCCATTACAATCTAGCGACATTATTCTAGGAATGCCATGGAGACACCAACATAATCCCAATATAGATTATTCCACACACACAATGAATATAAATTTTCAGGGAAAATCTATTACATTATTTGGTATGCATGCATCTCATATGTTTCCACTGCTTTCGCATACTCAAGCAAAACGTGCACTACGCAAGAATACTAAATCATATCTCATTTGGGTGAATGAATTGCACGCAAAAGAAACTCATATACACCCTAGGCATAAGGAATTTCTTGCATATTTTAAGGATTGTTTTGCAGAAGACCTACCACCAGGTTTACCTCCATCACGTCCAGAAGACCATAAAATTGACCTAATACCTGGCACACAACCACCTTGTAAAGCCCCATATAGGCACAATCAAATAGAGCAAAAAGAAATCCAGACTCAAGTAGAAGAATTACTAAATAGAGGTTTGATTCGACCTAGCAGTTCTCCATTTGGTGCACCTGTGCTCTTAGTCAAGAAAAAGAATAATACTTATCGGATGTGTATTGACTACCGAGCATTAAACAAGATCACTGTAAAGAATAGGTATCCTATACCTAGAGTTGATGACCTTATGGACAAACTGCAAGGATATTCTATATTTAGTAAAATTGACCTTAAATCTGGATATCATCAGGTGAGGCTAGATAGATCCGACATATTTAAGACTGCATTCAGGACACAGTTTGGCCATTACGAATTCTTAGTTATGCCATTCGGATTAACTAATGCACTTGCTACTTTCAGTAGAATGATGAACCGTATTTTTCTAAAATATCAGTATTGTGTGATTGTTTTCTTTGATGATATTTTAGTGTTCAGTCAAAGTGAAAAAGAGCATTATGAGCATTTATCATTAGTTTTTCAATTACTGAAAGAAAATCAATTGTTTGCAAATCCTGACAAGAGTGAATTCTTTAAGACAGAAATAGAATATCTAGGTCATATTGTATCAAAAGAAGGAATAAAAGTTGATCCTAAGAAAATTTACGCAATATTGCATTGGCCTATTCCTAAAAATGTACATGAATTACGCTCATTCCTTGGTCTTGCTAGTTTCTATAGGAAGTTTGTACGTAATTTCTCATTACTTGCTTTACCACTGACCAAACTTCTTAAGAAAGGTATTGTTTATCAATGGACTGAAAACCAGCAGAAATCCTTTGATTTACTTAAACGTGCATTGACCAATGCCCCTGTCCTACAATTGCCTGACTTTAACAAACCATTCTTTTTAGTTGTGACTGATGCTAGCGGATCAGGAATAGGAGCCGTGTTAATGCAAGATAACCATCCAATAGCATATTCTAGTTCTAAGCTGAAACCCTCTGAGCTTAAATATTCCACTTATGACAAGGAACTCTTAGCAGTTGTCCAAGCATTGAAACAATGGAAGCATTATTTAATGGGTTCAGAATTCATGATAAAGACCGACCATCAAAGCATTAGACATCTACTTAGCCAACCCCAAATTTCTGACCGCCATATCAAATGGGCTTCATTCATTCAAAGTTTCCATCCTATCATTCAATACCAACCTGGAAAAGAAAATGTAGTTGCTGATGCATTAAGTAGAAGACCTGCAATTCATAACATTTCTATCATATCTTTTGATTCTTTGATTGCTATGAAAGACACATATCACCAGGATATTACTTTTCATTCTGATTGGCAAAAATTAGTTCAAAATAATTTCATTCCTGTTGATTCATTGTCATATAATGATGGATTCATGTTCTTTGAAAAGAGACTGTGTGTTACTATTCCATTCCGATCTTTTGTTTTGAATGAAATTCATTGTCCCCCATATCAAGGTCATAGAGGTATCATTTCTACATTACGCATGTTAACTGAAGATTTTTATTGGCCGCATATGGATGCAGATGTGTCTAATTTTGTTTCTGAATGTTTGATTTGTCAAAGAATAAAAAGACATCATGGTAAACAGTATGGGTTATTAATGCCTTTATCTATTCCATCTAAACCTTGGGAACATATATCTATGGATTTCATTACTGGCTTACCAAATACTAAATCTAACCATGACATGATTTGGACAATTGTAGATAGATTTAGTAAGCAAGCATATTTCATTGCATGTAAGAAAACTTTAACAGCATCACAAGCAGCACAGTTATTTTTGAAAACTATTTTTACTAACCATGGATTGCCGAAAGTGATTATTTCAGATAGAGATTCTAGATTTTGTAATAATTTCTGGATTACACTGTTTGCAAATCTAGGCACAAAGATTGATTTCTCATCTGCATTTCATCCAGAAACAAATGGACAAACAGAAGCCACAAATAGCACTATTTTAGATCTTTTACGTGCATACACTATCTCTAAACCTCAAACATGGGATACTCATTTGCATTTATTACAGTTTGCCTACAATAATACACCGCACACATCTACAAAGAAAGCACCTTTTGAAGTTATTTATGGACATAGATTATCTACACCTGTTGCATCTTTGTCTAATAGAATACAAAGTGCCGATGATATTGCTGTTATGCATAACACTATTTTTGATGAGGTCAAGGATATGATTGCTAAAGCCCAACAATCATATACCAAACAAGCCAACAAGAAAAGACAAGCCATGAAATTCAAAGTAGATGATTATGTTTGGCTTAGAATAGAAAAGCGTAGACTGCAAAGTGTAGATAGACATCCAGTTGTCAAATTAGCCCCTAGATTCTACGGACCATTTAGAATCATTCATAAGATTAATGACAATGCATTCAAGTTAGAACTGCCATCTCATTGGAAAATTCATAATACCTTTCATATTAGTTTGTTGAGACCATTTAGAGGACAATTACCTATCCACCCTGTCTATGAAAACCCACCTTTACTAGAGGAAGAGACTGAAATACTTGAACCAGAAGCCATCATAGACACTGACTACATGACCACTAGAACTGGCCGAAGGTACTCTAGATATCTCGTGAAATTTAAGAACCATCCTGTAGAAGAAGCACAATGGATGCACGCTAGAGACCTAAATGCTTTCCCCACTCTGTTAGCTCCACATTGAGCTAATAGCAATTGAGGTCAATTGCTATCCCACCCCGGGGGTATGATGCCAGGAGGCATATTCCACGGTGGATTCCGTGATGTTTTACGGTGGATTCCGTAAACTTAGATGACCGGGGCTCATACGCAAAGAGGATTCTTTGTGCAAGAAGTTGATGGGGACGCCTGTCCTTTTCGGGCGTTTCATTAATTTAGTGTGTACATGGGTGATTCCATAGCGGGTGATTCCGCAAAATGCATATTAAATTAATAAACGTTTATGAGTTTAGAGTGCGCACTCGTAATAAATTAAGGTTAGGATTTATTTCTAACCAGTTGATTTATTTATGTAGCTGAAGACTGCTAGGTATTCACTTTTGTCGGTTTAATTGTGTTATTTTACTAACGATTGTGAATGCTTCAGTTGATGTGTAGAGATAGCAGCAGTGGCGGAGGAAAGCATTGGAGTCTAGTGGGTTTTCGATCTTTCGACTATATTTTGATAGGCGCCACGCCTATATTTTGATTATGTCTATAGAGACATCGACTATTTATTATTATTTTGTATGCGCTTATGCGCCTGGATATGTTATTTTTATTTGGACATTGAGATTGGGCGTGCCAGACTCTTTGGGCACCGTCCATTAGCTTTATTTTCCTATTTTTGGTAGAAAGCAAACTCAAAAGCTAAAAGCTTGTATATTTTTGTAATTGGGCTATTTTTGAGCAAAAAGATTGAAAATATATATTAAATACATGCTTTGTGAAGCGCTCACACAAGGCATGGGGGAGATTCAACCCAATTTGTCTTTTGTCTCATGTCGTGCTTGCTTTCACATTGGTTTTTGTGCTAAAAAGTAGAGTGCTTTGTTCTTGGGGACCTTTGGGAATTCACTACGTGAGCTACCGGCGTCCGATCTGCGCACCACTTGGCCTTTGTCTTTATCTTCTGCTTTAACATTTCCAGATTTTCCACCTTCATTCCTTTGAGGGTTAACATTACCCCCTCCTAGACGAGTGCTAGTCCCATGGCACTGCGGTGGGATGTAGTGGCTAGTTAGGTCGGCTGCTAGGCAGAATAGGGAGGTGGGTGACACTACTGCCAAGGTGGTTGGGTGATTGATAGGTGATGGAGTTTAAGGACGACTACCAGGAAAGATTCCGGCGTGCTTTAGGCTCCATGGAGATACTCGGCAATTTTCACACTGTTGTGGCACCCCTTACGTAGCCGGTCGTCTGTTGAGTATTCGAAACGCTTGAAGCAATAAGCAGTCCCTTAGGAGGATGGTATTGGAGGGATTTATTTTGGAGAACCCCCCCGAACGTTGTTTGCCTTGGAAATTTGGGCTTTGATTGCAGATTCTTGTCTTTGAGTTGAAGGTCTTCAGTTTTGAGTTGAAGGTCTTCAGGCTTGCGGAATCAATAAGCGATCCCTAGATCTTGAGGCGTTGGGCATGGATCATTGGATGATGAGGTTCCAAGATCTATGCCAATGGCAGTTCTACCTCGACTTGGTTCAATCATGGTAGCCATCAGCAGGTAGATGGCTGGATGTCGGCACCTGAAAAGAAGTTTTGATCATTAAAGGATGCCTTGGTTGATTTTCTTCCACGGGTAGCCATTTCTTGAAACTCGAACATAACCTGCAAGAAAAGTTGTGCACTCCCTAAGGGGTGTGTCTGTCTCGCCGTGTAGTGTGTGGTGACCGTGGCAGTGGAACTGGGAGATGGGTCTAACCTTGGGCAAGCCCTTGGTAACATTCCACACTTGAGGACCCAATTCGTGCTTCGTTGGAGGTGCAGTGCAAGTCTTAGGGTGACAGATCTGAAAGTCCTGCCCTTGATGTGCCCTAAGTGTGAAGTGGGGAGGGGGCTAGGGAGAACCCTAGGTGCAATGAGTGTGGTGCATAATAACAATGAAGGGAGACTGCTAGCACATGTGAAGTGTTCTCCTTGTTAACTTGCTTAGTAGTAGATTCATCTTTCAACTTTGCTATTTTTTTGCTCTTGTTTTCTCTCCAGTCACCTTGTTTTTGTTTCCTTGTGGCTTTCTCTCTCTTTGCTTTCTTTTCTTTTCTTTTCTTTTCTCTTTTTTTTTTTTTTGGAGAATGAGAGAGGGAGTACAATTGTCAAGGCATATCACACCCATTTAATCAGGGGGCGGTCGCAGGCATTGAGATAAGAATGCACGACTTTGTAGGTATTCTTTAATATCGGCCTTAGCTCTCAGAGGAGTGGTTGACAAGAAAGGGTGATTACACCTTGTGAAGCGGGTGTCACTCATATTTTCTAAGAGCTCTAGACAGAAGGAAGGAAGGAGAGTAGCCCGCATCATTAACCTAGTCATAGCTCTACTATTTATTCCTAGGTTTATATCAAAGAAGAGTGGGGGGAGATGGGCTTCCTCAGCTGTGGGTTTTTGGAGTAGCAGGAATTTGATAAGTCGAAGGTAATTACAAGTGGTCAAAAATGCTGGATCTGGGCAAGAAGAGAAGTCTGCAAAGGAAATGATTTATATAAGGAAGTATATTTTCTAACCTAAACACTAAGCATTCCTCAGGGCTCCTAGCATTTACATTATATATTTTTGGGAAGTCGTAATCCCCATGTAGGTCTCTATCATAGTCCACTCCATGCCTACGGGGGTAGGGCATGTAGATAAGATCATTGCGCTCTTCGGGGAGTGAACTGCAAAAGGCGGTCCATGCATCAAAATTGGTATCCCAAATCCTCCTCTGCCATTTCGGCTATGCCTCGTAGCCTTGGACGATTTTGGGAACCAGATTGACCTTATCTTCCCAGTAATCCTGTGGTTCTTGTTGCCACCTAGTTATTATCAGGCTCCTCTCTTCAATCCACCTATTTGCAAGCTCATTAGCCAGATCCTTGATCTTGGCTAAGACTCCTAGAGGCACGACCCGGTCCAAAGAGCGTGGGAAAGCAAATGAGAGCTCAAATGGCCTTTTCTAAAACTCTTGCTGACGCCAGATGACCAATTCCTGGGGCTAGTCTACAGGATGTGCATCACCTCTCAGTGGCATGGGCTCTTCAAGAAGTTGTCGTGGAATTGTGCGTGCTCAGCATTGGGCCTCCTCAGCTAATTCTTGTCTTCTCCTCCTTGCCGCAACTATATGCTCAGGCAGATGGGCATCTGCAGGTTCTTCCTGTGGGAGATTGGGTTGAGGTGGACTCGGCATTCTTTGCTGCTCTTCTTCATCACCTTGTTCAAAATCCAGACCATCTTCGACATGTCACTCAACTAGAGATGGGATGATTGGAGGTGGTGGTGGTGGCTATTCATGCTCCTCAAAACCTAGCTCCTTGAGCTTAGGAGTGGAAAGGCCCATAGAGCGTAAGTAGTGGAATTGTTGCACATTAGTGATCCCTGTACTCGTTGGGAGCTCCCGCTCTTGAAGACCATATCTTAGAGCTCGGGTGGTCAGCTCCAGCTTTCTTTTCACCTTTTCCACTAGATCATCGCTCTCAGCTTGTGTGACATGGAGTACTGTGTTGAGGAAGGCCTGCCGTTGTGTTTGAGTAGTTATTTCGGCAGCTTTAACCCTAGCTTCTGCAAGCACCCTTTCGCATTCTGCTACTGCCAAGCGTTCGATCAAGTCTCTCACCCTGTCAGAATTATTCCTTTCCCAATCCATAGCTCTTTCTTCCATCCTTTTTCTCTCTTCCTCCAGTTGGCTCGCCAGGGTGGTGACTACCTGTTGTTGCTCATTTGTTAAAAACCACAACTGGTTTCTTTCTCTTGACTTCCAAGCCAGCTGCTCTTCAGCAATCCCTTTGGCTTGTTCTACAATGTTGAGCCTTTGGTGCACCTTGGCCAGTACTTCTGATTTTTCTTGCACCAACTGCTCTTGGCTTTGGATCTCAGCAAGGAATAGCCTTTTTTGATTGAAAGCCATGGCCATGAGGGCCTCTACATCTTCCTGGGAGGTCTCCAACGCATCTTGTAATCTTTGCGCTTCATCTTGTAGCCATTTTGCTTCTGCTGCTGAGACTCCTAGCCCTTCACTCTTCGAAAACTTGATTTCACTTATTAATCTGTTTTGTTCTTCTAGTTCCTACCATAAACGGAGCTCCATGGCATGTTCTTGTGGTGTACTGGCTTTGCCTTCCTGAACCTCCTGTATTAGCATTTCCACTTGAGAGACCTTTTGTTGTAGATCATTGTATTGCTGCACTAGTAGCTTTAGACTTCTTTGCTCTGCCCCACTAGGTTTTGCTCTTCGTCTTCTAGCCTTTGTCTAAGGCGGCTTTCATTGTCCTGGGCTTCCTTTGCTTTTGCTACTAGCTGGTCTTGCAGGGCCTTTATTTCTCTTCGTTGGTCGGCTCCCTGCCTTGAGACTTCTAGCCTAAGAGCAGCTAACGTTTCTTTTTCTTTTTCTAGCTCCATCAAGGCCACTTTCTTCTCTTCCTTTGCCTTGTCTAGTTGTGCCAGTAGCTTAGCCACATATGTATCATAGTCAGTGTTGGCAGGCATGGGAGTATGGGGCGTGGTGGTTGATGCCTCCAGCCTTTGTCTTTTAGGGTCTTGACATGACTCTACATCTGCGGCGACAGTGGGCCTTTTCAATCCAATTCCTGGCATGATCTTGGCCACTTTGCTCACTAGCATTTGCATCATGTTCATTAGCTGTGCCGTGTCAAGGGGAGGTGTGGGTTGTGTGGTGGTTATAGTCGTGGTTTCAGTTGTTGCAGGCACAAAAGAGGAAGGAAGTGGATGTAGTAGGGACTTGCCCTTGCCCACTGGAGCTGCTTCCATACTTGAACTAGCTTCGGCTCTATGACAGTGGCTCACAGGTTCGAGCTCTCCATCCCCGTGGGTCTCTTCAACAGATCTTCGTGTAGCCTCTACCAACTCGGCCAGCTCCTTCAGTCTCTGCTCTTCAGCTTCTTCTTCTGCCCTTCTTTTCCTATCCTCTTCTGCCTTCTTTGATTCTTCTCTTATCTTTGCAAGCTCTTCCTCCTCTTTCCTCCTTCTTTCTTCCTCAGTCCTCCTAGACTCTCTTTGAACCCTCTTGATTTCAGCTCGTTCTTCTTTGCTTAATTCCTCTTTCCTTTCCCTCTATCTCCTGTCTCCTTTCTTTTGTCCTTCTGGTTTGCTTGCTTGTGTAGACGGCACCTCCTGTTCTCCCTTGTCACTTATCGTTCTTTCACTTGATTCTTCTCCTTCGTGGTGAGGTGGACTTTGATGTGCAGCTTGCTCTTCCTTGACTCCAGCATCCTTTATTGCTTCATCTATGATGGCTGTCAAAACACCACCATATCTAATTATGGCCGCCTTTGAGGTAGGTTTCTTCCTTGTGGAGCGTGCTGTTGAGGTAGGGGATTCTCCTGCTGTGCTGGTGCTTCCGCTGGAGTGAGAAGGGCAGCTGAGCTTCGAATGGTTTTCTGCACGGAACCCATTCCAGTCTACCTCCTCAGGGACTCCTGCTGCGATGCTTTCTAACAACGGGACCCCGATCCTGTTCATCAATGCATTGTACCGTTGGCCCGAGAAGAGTGTGTGGATCATCTTCACTTGCATCTTCACTGCTAGATCTGGGATGTCAGCCAAGCTGATTTCATCCACTGTGTGCACCTCTTCTTTCTTTACCCCCAGCATGGCGTAAACATCCCTTCTCGGCCGCCTCTCCTTCTTGGGTACGAGCCCCAAGGCCTTCTCTACAATTACTGCATTGAGGGGCATTTCAACTCTTCTTTCCTGCTCCCTTGTCCTCACTGTGACAGTGCCATAGTTCCTGCCCTTGTCAAAGTTCCTCTGAAATTCAGCACACATGCTGTAATCCACGGCCTGCCCCATTTTTTCCACATACTTGTGGAGGTGGCATCTGTCCACCGATTCTTTGACTGCAAGTTCCTCGAAGATGGCCTCATCCAGGTTCAGTGTGTGCTTGAAGGTGAATTGACTGAATCCTCATGTCTCGACGCTGATGCCGAACTTGGTCATCTCTTCTTCTGAAAATGGGAGTTTGCCCCCTTTGTCTTGTCCTGCCATGGTGGTTACCTGTCAACACACCATGCCAACATTAATGCTTATAAATCGGCTTATTTCTAACAAAAATCAATTTTGAGAGAAAAATGTATGTGTCAAAAAGTGGTATGCTTGCTTAGAGGCTTCACATTGCTCCCCCCCGTCTTGGATCTTTCAAGGAATCCTTCCTAGGATTAGCGCAGGAAGTACGAGGCAAATGCTTGTTTTCATGGATTGACTTACTTAGCCAATAACCAGTCATAGAAGCTTGGATTGTATTCGAGTTGGGCATGACAATCAAGAGCAGATGGTTGGATGGAGACTTGGGAGATGTAGGTCAAGACGTCGTGAAAGAGATCTCCAGTATTAAGGCGGCTTGCAACATGTAATTCCTCTTCCGTAAGGAATTGGTCAATGTAAGGGTGAACGAGCACATGGTCGTCTAAATGCTGGTTGTGGGTGATGGCCAAAACCTTAAACGAGATAGGTGCCACATAAGTAGGGTCATATTCGATGGTTTTAATTGCCCTACATTGCTCAGCATTGGTCATCATCCGGCAACCTTTTTTCTCCCATTGGATTCTCAAAGCAAGCCACTGCTACAAGAATGTGGAAGGCGAGCTTGCCATCTACGTGAGCTCTTGCAACTCGTGCTCAGGAACAGAACGAGGAGGCTTACCATAGGAAGTGATTAGTCTTCTGAGGGCAGCTTGCTCCTTTGAGATTTCATCGTTTGCTATCAGTTCAGTAGCAATTTTGGAAAATTTACAGGTCATAAGTTCGTATTCTTCCCAAGTGCATGGTAATGCACGAACATCCAAAGAAAGTGTTTTGTCAAGAAGACCTAGGTCTAGCCTCTCATAACTTCTAGCGAATGTAGTGAAAGTTTTCTCCAACATCTTGATGCAGGTTACTAAGTCATCCCAGATGTGGTCTACCCAGATGTGGTCTACCCAGATGTGGTCGTTGCCATTTTGGCACCCATAAAAGCTTGGACTCCTTGGCCTTGTGAGGACTCTTGGTAGGTTTGGGCCTAGGGTCGAGAGCCTGGCATGAGGCCTTAGTTGTTTTCAGTTTAGACTTGGGCTGAAGCGTGGTCGTAGGGGTTTCTATCGATGGCTTCGTAATGGTGGAGGAATCAGGACAACCCTTGTTGAAAGTCGTCACTATACACACGTTGCCTATAGCAAGATGAATGCGGTTTAGGTTGTAATCCACATTACAATTCATTTGCTTCTTGAAAGTACGACCTAATAGTGACATATTATCGGCTCCTTTAGTGTCAAGCAACACATGGAAGAAAGCTGGTAAACTTTCAGACTCGATAGAAATGACTACCTTGCACTTCCCTAGGAGTGAATAAGCATTACCCCCAAACGAGGTGAGTTTGGCATTAGTGGGCTGTAGTTTTGGCTGACCAATGCATGCCCAATGGTTATGCATCAAGATGTTGTAGTCGGCACCTTCATCAATCAAGGCCTCGAAAGAATACGTCGCTTCTGCTGTGATTGTGATTCGTAGATACGCCGGTGCCACTACTTCTTCGTCCTGATCTGTAAGGTCGGTTATAGTAGCCATGCAGACGTTCATTGGGGGTTCTAGCATGGGTGGCTCATGTAATGGATGGGAAGGAGGATAGTACTTTTTTATGCAGCTGCCATTAAAAAAGCCTATTCCTTCACCTTCAAGTGTCTCTAACTCAACATTCCCTGTTCTACCAATCATGCATACTCTGAAAGGCCCTAGCCCCCGAAACTTCATCTTCTGTTTATGGCCTTTTACAAAGTATAGCAGAACAAGGTCCCCTTGTTCAAAGTCTCGTTGTTTGACATGCTTGTCAAACCACATCTTTCGTCGAGCCTTCTCACAAATCAGTGAATGTGTGGCGAGGAGTCGGGTCTCCGTTAGGCGCTCTAACTCCACTAAGCGATTGCTCCAAGCCTCTCTTCCCTCCCAACGCTCCTGGACTGCTATCCTTAAGCTAGGGATGAAGAATTCTAAGGGTAAAATGGCTTCAGTTCCGTACGTCAGCCTAAAAGGCGTCTGTCCTACAGCCGTTTTATAAGCTGTACGATAGGCCCACAAGGCCGCCATTAGCTTGTTGTCCCAGTCACTTCTTGAAGTAGACACTACCTTTGTAAGCACGTTGACTAAGATTTTATTCGTAGATTCAGCTGGCCATTAGCCTGAGGGTAATAGGGAGAGAACTTCCAATGAATTATTAGGAAGGTAGAGAGTAGGTGGGAAATCACCTCATTAATGAAGTGCATGCCTTGGTCACTTACAAGTTCAATTGGACAGCCAAACCATGAAATGACCTGCTCCCACAAGAACTTTGCAGTGGTTCTAGCATCATTCTTCCTCGTGGCTCATGCCTCTGCCCAGTTCATTAGATAATCGGTTGCCACTATGATGTAGCGAGCTTGGGAATATTGTGCCGTAGGACTGATAGGTCTAATAAAATCGATGCCCCATTTTTCAAAGGGTTGTCGGGCTGTGATAGGGGTCAACTCCATCTTGTCTTTCCGCACAGGCACTTTGGTCCTTTGACACTCATCGCAGTGCTTTACGAATTTAGCTGCATCACGGAAAAGGGTGGGCCACCATAGTTGGGATTGTAGCACCTTTCGGGTTGTTGTGTCCTTGCTAAAGTGTCCTCCAGCTATTCCGCCGTATGCTTCTTTCAATGCATCGTGCATCTCGTGCTCACATATGCATCTGCGCAATAAATCATCTTGTCCCAACCTGTAGAGTTGGCCGGCTATCAGTTGGTATGGCTGAATTTTCAGGATAAGTCTTCTCAGCCTGGCCTTCTCAATGGGTCTCTCAGGTAGTCCGCTCTCTAGCACTTGCACTATGTCATCGGCCCAATACGACGTCAGATCAGCTTTAAACAATTCTCTCTCGCTAGATAGGTTAAAGAGATGTATGCATCCCATAGCACAAGGCTTGTTCACAAGATATAGCAAGGCTTGATGGTCAACAAAGAAGACAAAAGGAGTGGCCAATAGGTAATGCCTAAATTTCTTTACCACAAATACCATGGCCAACCCCTCCCTTTCTGTCGTGGAATAGTTCATCTCAGTCTCTATGAGCTGCCTGCCGGCAAAACTCATCGGGTAATCTAAGTTATGTTCACCAGGCTAGCATAGCACAGCTCCAATAGCGAGCTTGGAGGCATCTATGTGTACATGAAATGTTATGTTCCAGTCTGGGGCTCGTAAGATTGGTGCAGTAGTAAGAGCCTTTTTTAACTCCTCATATGCGCGCTGGCATTCCTCCGTCCACTCGAACACTATCAACAGCTTGTACAACGGTCTAGCAATTATTGCGTAATTTAGTACAAAGCGTCGATAATATCCAGTGTGTCCTAAGAAGCACTGAACTCCCTTGTAGTTATCGGGTAGCGGTAAGTCAACAATGACTCTGACTTTAGAAAAGTTAGTGGCAATGCCGTTCCTTGACACTACATGCCCTAAGATGCATCCGTGTTTCACCCAGAACTGGCACTTTAGGGGGTTCAACGAGAGGTGGTACAACCTACACCTTTCAAAGACAGCTCTCAATTTCTCTAAGTGTTCGGCCCAACTAGAGTGTACACATAAGTCGTCTACAAACACTTCTAGTTTGCACCTAAGCATGTCCTTAAAGATAGTGCACATTAGGCGTTGAAAAGTCACAGGTGCTTTCATCAACCCAAAAGGCATGACAATGTAGGCGAATACACCCCATTCCGTGGCAAAGGCAGTCTTGTGCTTGTCGTCGGGGTGCACTTGCACTTGATTATAGCTCGAGAAACCATCAAGAAAACTGTAGGCTTCTTTACCTGCTACCCTTTCAAGCATGTGCTCGGTGTAAGGTAAAGGATAGTTATCCCTCTTTGTAGCGGCATTCACTTTCTTGTAGTTTACGCACACTCGAATTTTTCCATTTTTCTTCATGACAATCATGATAGGTGATACCCAGTTTGTGTGCTCGATCTCATATATGAATCCTGCCCTCATGAGTTTATCAATCTCCTCTTTTACTGCATAGGCATGTTTGGGATTCATGGGGTAAGGTCGTTGTTTCATTGGCACTGCATCAGGGACCATTGGGATATTATGAGTCACCCTAGGGTCGACTCCCTTAAGTTCATCCAATGTCCTGGCAAATACGTCAATGTACTCTTGCAAGAGTGCAACAAGTTTAGTCTCCTCATCCTCCGTCAAGTCATCTGGAATGAATACAGGTCTTGGCTTTTCACCTTCCCCCAGCCAAGTTAACTTCCTTGACTTTGGCGGGTCCCTCGATCGGTTCACTAGTTTGGCCTTGTCTTTTCGCACCTAGCAGAATCACCACTCTGTCACCCTTTTTAAATTTTGTAAACCATTTGGGTAGATCTTGCGGTTTCTTTTTCCTTTCTGCTTCTGAGTCCTTTGCTTGCCTCTTGGCCTCCTCCTTTAGCCTCCTGCGCCTTAGGTGGACTGGCAAGTCTCCGTTGATACGTTTGACTTCAAAAGGTTGTGGTATCTTAGGATCACTCTCAGTACTGACTTCCGACTCTGAGTTAAACTCACATCCCTCACTTGAGGAAGGTGTTTCCCCAGGGGGTTGGTAGTTCAGTGCATCCGTCTTGAGCACTGGGATTACCCATGGTCGTGCCACTCCGGCTTGCTCGTAATCCGCGGCTCCTATGTGTTCTAGCCAGGATCTGTCACACTCCATTCGCATGACTCCTTTGTCTTTCTGACTGGTTCTTCCTCTCCTAGGCCTCGAGTCTTCCCTGATTTGTTCTATCGATTTTCCTTCCGTGTCGTACTCTACTGTATCTATCTCTTCTTCACTCTCCTCTCCCATAGAGCGACAGTCCTCATACTCCTCGTCATCAGAGTCCTGTCCTTCTGACTGCTCATCATCACCTAAGCTCTCCTCTCCAGTCTCCTTGTCATCAGTAACTAAAGCCCAGTTATATAACAAATTCAGGTCGTGGACCTTGGTCCATTTCCATTCTGGCTTAGCTAATAGATCACGTAGAGGTTTTAAGTTAGCAGTCAAGTTGCCTTCCAGTTTATTGGTCAAATACTCTACGATTTCCTGAAGCTCTAGTTTGTTGTTGGGGATATGGAACGAATCTGGCTTGCCTGGGTTGAGTGAGCTTCCTGCCATCATGCAGAGTGGCACAATTGGCTCCTCAATTGGCATGGTTGCGGTTTTAGCAGCCTGTCGATATAGTTCTTCCTCATCCAAGAATGGTAGGTCAATGGTTGCCAAAACGTGCATCCAATCCCTTTCATCCTCAGGGCAAGGAATATATTTAGTAAGTGATCCATAGGGTTTGGTCATTTGAGTATCGCCTTTCAGCATAGCTGAGATGGCATCTATGTCAACGGGGGTCGTCTTCCAAGTGTCCATCTCTACCCTTACTGCACTAGTTCTGTTCCCTAGGAAAATCAAACCGTTGCCCCAGTCCTCAATGACACACGCATTCCTCATCCAAGGTCGGCCTAATAGTATGTCGTAATCCACTCCCTTCATGACAATGAAGTTTACGGAAAACTGCACACCGGCAATCTTTATTGGCCAATTCTTTAAGAATCCGAATGGTCTTACCTTCAATCCATTTCCTAACGTGATGTTAAACCTGGCAATCTCTACAGGAGGGTTTCCCCATGCCTCTAAGATTGCATGGCTTAGTACACTAACACCTATGCCTATGTCTACAATTCCTTTTCGCGTCATATCTCCTAAGGCTAGGACGGGTAAAACTGCATGCATTTCAGTGCCTTCCCAAAAAGCATTGATGTGCAAAGACTTAGGAGTTGAGTGTAGAGTTAGACTTGGGATTTGTGTAACCGCATCATGATCTTGCGGATCAGCAGTCGCAAGTCCTGTGTGTCCCTCCATCAAGTCTTTTAACTCTTGCCATAAGGAATGATTTTGCCTAAGCAGGTCTTCCAAGCTTAGAGTTACTGGAGTAGACAATAGGGTTGTGAGGAGGCTATTGGGCTCTTGTCTTCCCCTGAGGATAGCATTTCTAGGCCATGTGTTCTGTCTGCCTTGGCAAGTTTCCCCTTGGCCTTGCTGCTGAGTTGCCCCTAGTGGTGCAGGTATGCTCGCAGCTTGTGGTTTTGAAGGTGAGACTGGTGTGCTCACGCTAGAGAAATCGTCAATAGGATCTTCTAATATGGGTTCAGCATCCTTGAGGTGCTTTTGGGCATCCTTGACCCACTCCTTGACCTTAGCTATAGCCTCGAGCTTCCGTTTGGGATGGGGATATTCTCCTACCTTGGCACTCCCTAGCTCAGCTATCTTAGGAGCTGAGGTCTCTGCCTCTGCGTCTGTGACCCTCTTTCCCGTTACTAACGTAGTCGCTTCCTCGGTTTTAAGAGTTATCTTTGCATCGGTTCTCTTTTTTCGTCTCCTCTGGCTTTTCTTTACTATTGAGGTTGCGTCAAGGTTACTTGGCCCTGGCAAAGAGATGCCTGCCTGTTTTGTTTGAGCTCGCGTCATAACATGTAGTGGGATGGGTGTATCCTCACTGTCAAAGGTTTCCACTCCAAAAATGCCCAAAGGCATCAATGGTATGTTGGCAGAGCTGGTTGATGGCTTCCGCCTAGGACAGTCAGGAAACAGATGTGTGATTCCACACTCTGTGCATCGGAGATCCGCTTTGTCCTTGTTAGCTTGTTCTCGTTTTGGGCAGCGTGATGAAATGTGGCCTGGGTGGCCACAAGTCCAGCATGTGACTGGATCTTGGCTTGGCCCTCCAAAGCCTCTGCCTCTTCCTCTTCCTAAAGCCATCACTGGCACCGATCGATAGTCCATCAGGACTGGGTTGCCCTCCTCGTCATAGGATATGTACGGGTTGACATATGTTTCTTCCTCATTAGGCTCCTCCACAAAGTGAACAGGAGCATCGCTAGATGGGTGGGTTACAAAAGGCCCTGGTGGTCTGGGTATACCAGTTGGGTTCATCTCCAACCTAGGTATGGCAGGTCTTGAGTCGGTCGGTGCTGGAAGAGCTAACTGGGCTCCCCTCCCAAAGAAATTGGGTGGCCTATTACCTAAGTATGGAGGGTTGTACTGCTGCGCGTATGGGAATCTCCTCAGCATTCTACAATGCACTGCATCATGCCCAAATCTACCGCAATTTGAGCACGGATGAGATCTAGGATCTTGGCACTCAACTGGGAGGTGATTACTACCGCAGTATATACATTGTATATGCGATCTCACAGGCTTCCTTACCAGCTCTTGCAACCGTGCAATGTCCATTCTCATTTTTGCCATCCCCTGGTTGTGGTCTACACTCTCTCCCTTATCCTACATACTAGCAGTTGCTTTTCCCCCTGAAGTAGTTGATCTCTTAGGGTCCCTCTGGCTTGCACTCTCTCGGTTTGGTATTCCTCATGCTGCATTCCCTGAGTTGATCATCTACGCATATTGCCTCCTCGAAAACTCTAGCTAGCACATCTCGTTGCAAGGTGGAGTTACTGGCCAAAGCCTTGTAGAGCTCCTCACTCCGAATCCCATTCATGAACACTGTAGACACTGCCCTCTCGATAGGTCACTCATTGGCAGGGATTCTCTTGTAGAGGCTACGCACCTAAGTGACGTAATCCCTAACATCTTCCTTCTCCCTTTGACTGATATTCATCAACCTAACGATGAGGTTATCCGAATACCCTGCCTCTGAAAACCTCTTGATGAAGAGGCCCTTAAGGGGAACAAAGTTCGTACGCTCTGCGCCATCTAGACTAGAATACCAGGTCCTCCCTTTATTGCCTAAGCACTGGCCGAAAGCTTGAGCTCGTTGTGCAGGGCCAGTAAGACCGTTTGCCTCACATACTTGCTCAAATTGCTCCATGAAGCTGTACGGGTCACTGCTAGTTTCGTATCTAGCTAGTTGTTTTGCTACGATGGGGATTCTAGCCTGCCCTTTAAACCCTTGCGTGACTCCCAATCCCGATAGTAGCATGGCGGCTAGGGCAGTAGCGCTCTGTTCAACGGATGTATTGTCCAAGAGTTGCTTTGCTACTAGTTCGCTCAATGTCATGTCAGCCTCTGCTACCCGTTCCCTCTCTACATTCGGTCCTGATTTGGCCGCTCCAGCTAGGTCTAGCACTCGTCTAGCCTCGTACATATCTACGTCTTGTTGTAGCCTTCTAGCCCTTTGCTCATGGTTGTAGGCAACTATGCCTTCTAGCGCTCTCTTGATTGCTCTTCTCTCTTCTTCCAGGTTTGCTACCACTTCCTCTACAGGTCTGCCCTGGATCACGGTCCTAGTGAGTAGATTGTAGTCGTGGACCAGTTCCTAGACTGAGGTTGGAAATTCTCCTAAGTCTAATTGGTCCTCTCCTCGTTCGCCTCTTGATCTCGACATTGTTTCTGCTTCCAGTTCCACGAGGTTGTCAATAAATCCAAGCAGCTCCGGCAGCGTCCAATCCTCTATGTTGTTGCTTTTCGTGTCTTCGTGTCTTCACGAGGTCCTACTAGTAGGGCACTCAGGCACCTGTCTAAGTCTTGGGGTCTTCTCCTACTAGTGGGTTCCTTAATGTTGTTAGATATCTTGATGTGCTCCTTGTTATTTGAAAGCAGCTGCAATCCTTATTCACACGTTATGCTTAGTGCTTTCGTGGTGCTTGGTGTGAAAACAGGCTTTTCTCTTTTCTTGCAGTGCAAACTTAGTGGAACACAAGAGTGAAGTGCTGATGCAGAAAGCGTTTAATGCGAACTCCACTCTGTTTCTCTCCACATTCCTAGCCTGATTTAAGTTCTAAGCTCGGTTCCTGGCTATTCTATGGTCTTTCTGAAGGTCTGTGCTACGTTTTCTATTCTGCTCTAAGTTTGATTGGTCTCTGAGGTTCTAATGGTCAAACTGGGTCTTGGGGGTGTTTAGGGTTGTGTCTTGGGGGTCAGGTCTGTGGCAGGGTCAACTAAAGGTCCTTATTTTTCCTTCTGGCAGGATGGTCCGATTCCGAAAATCGGACTGTTTGATTTTGGGAATCAGACAAGGCTAGTCCGACTCTAGTAGTCGGACGGGGTCCGATTCTTGCAATCGGACGGAGTGCTCCGAGTCCAACAGTCAGACAGGGCTGGTCCGACTCTAGTAGTCGGACGGTCTGAGTATGATGGGCGGTCCGAGTGCCACGTGGCACGTTCGATCGGACTGTCCGATCTGGTAGTGGGGTCCGATTCTAAAATAGTTTGGTCTGATCCGAATGTTGGATGGTCCAATTCTAGTACGCGGTCCGACTCCCTCAGTCAGAAGGTCCGACTCTAGGACTAGGGTGGTCCGATTCTGGGAATCGGACCACTGAGACTTGGTTCGACTACGTCTGGCGGTAGGCGCAATTTCGCCGCGTTTCGATCCCACTTGACGTCTGCTACACACAATCACAAGAGACCTTCCGGATATGATTAGGGCACTACTAAGAAGCACCAGACTCACCTGGAGTAGCACAAATCGATGGCACCGAGAATCGTGATAGCGCTCCCTATTCCTGGCAACCAGAAGCTCTCTCTCTCTCTCTCTCACAAAGCTAACTAGTGAAATGAGGTTTGCCCTGGCCTCCCAAGCCTCTTAAGGTCCTTTCCTAGCACTGCAAAACCTTAAAGCTAGTTCCCTTTCCCTGTTTTACCCAAAAATTTGAATCTGGTCCCCTGTTTCCCTGTTTCCAGCAGCAGTCAAAACCTTCTGTTTTCTCTTTTCTTAGCTAATCTAGTGTAGCCAAAATGCAAAACAGAGATGCAGAATGGTAGTCCTACACTAATGCTTCGAACAAACCAAAATACTTACTCATTTCACGGATTAAAACCTCCTAAATCTCCTAGCTATCTCGAGCACCGGTTCGGGCTGCAAACCCTACTTCTCTACTCGATTTGATGCACGTGGCGCTCAAGACTCGATTCCGTTTATCCCGGCAACGGAACCAAAATGAAGGGGAGCTACAAGCTCTACCCCGAGACCTACAGACCACTTATTGCTCAAGTGTTTCGAACCGAGCGGCGATGGCTACCTCTCACATAGCCGACGCGCAATGCCTACCTTACAGGTGTAGTGAGCTTACCTTGATGCTCGATCGAGTACCCTCCTCTTTCTTGCACACCGGTAGCTCCACGATCCTTGAGGCAAGCTCAAGCAACCTCAATCCCTCTCCCATGAGCTTCATCCTCCATAGCCAAGCGCGAGACAAGAGAAGAGAAGAGAGGAGGGGAAGATGAAGAGCTTCTTCTCCAAGATCCCTCACTCTCACACAATCACTCCCTCACTCCCTCACACTCTCTCAATCCCTCTCTCAAGCACAAGCAAGAAGGCAAGAAACAAGAGAAGAAGAAGAAGAAGCTTTGGCTACACACAAGAATGAGCTTCTCATTCACTTTTCAACTTTATATACAAAACCCTAAATCCCTTTTGGGCGGTCATCCCCTTTTTTACATTGCCGGCCGTAGCCTAGGCCCTTTTTCCCATTGTCCTTCTATCTTCCTAGCTTCCTTTCCACCGCCCGTCTACATTTACAAATTGCACGGGTGAGAGCCCGGCGCTCCTTGAATTAAACCATGATGCGCTTGCGCTTTTTTACAAAAGTTGACTTGCGCTTTTCCTTGTGCGCCTTTCTCCCTTATTTAGGATTCTTTTCCTTGTGAGTCTTTGTCTTCCGTTTCTCTCTGCCTTGGCCTTTGTCTTTGTCTTCTACTTTAACTTTTCCAGATTTTTCACCTTCGTTTATTTGAGGGTTAATTGACTTGGCAATTGCATCAAGCAATTGCATTTTAGGTGTGTGGGACTGATTTCTTTCTTGCAATAGGTGAAGTTCCACTTCTTGGGTTCTATCTTAGAGGTCTCACCCTCTCCAATGGTTTTTATCCCCTAACTTTGAGATCTGTTTTGGTATTCTTCTTCATTTCCTTACTTTGGGTTAGATCTGGGCTTTGATTGACAAAGGTGGTGGCACAAATGGTTTAGGTACCCAAATCCATTAGTTACCTAGGTAATACCCTTGAGCATGTAGCAATTCTTTGGGTAGCTAGCATATCATTATGATAACTCTCCATCAATGTTTATGATAGTAATTTGAATATCTTCACCTATTTTTAGATGAGGGTTCTTTACTTGTAGTAGTGGGAACTATATTTGAGTTATTAAAATCACACTAGGATAGGGGAAATCCAAACTAATGGAAATTCACTTTTTTTAATGTGCCTTCGTTAGCTCTAATGACATTGTGACCTTTTTCCCTCTCTTCATGGCGGCTTAGAGATAGGTCACTGGCCTTTTCCTTGCACATTGGCACGGGTGCCTTTACTAAAAGTTGTGATTATCTTAACACTAATTATAGTCAAGTGTTTTCAATGTCTCTATAGTCCACCTCGCACTTAGTGGCATGCTTGAAATATCTTCCAAGTGGAATTTCCTTTCCAATGTCCTCTCAATTTGGAAGTACATAGAACATAATCATGAAGCTTTTAGTGTCCAAGATGACTAGAATTTCGATATGCCTAAGAGAGAGTATGGGGATCCGCTATAAGTTTTGATTGTAGCATCTATAAACACAAGTTTGGATTGTCCAATTTGAGTACAAGTATCATAGGTAAGTATGTTATAATCCACTCCTTCATAAATAAGAGCTTCAACTATGTGCTCTCTTTTTGCGACTAGTTTGACCCTAAGGTAGGCAATTGGGATTAGGTCATCGCCTTTTGGGTTGATGGTGACAAACTTAGCCATCCATGTGGAGATATTAGGCCTAATATACATATAAGAATTACTATTCGGTACCCTACGTTCAAGACACTCTTGACACATGTGAGTTAATCCACACTCAATGCATCTAGGGTCATTTTGTAGTGATTCCTTACTTTGGGCAATAGAAAGCCATAATTGATAGCAATTCAAACAAGCTTTAAGCTTGCAAGGTCATGTAGCATGAGATGACTCCATGGCAACTGTGGTTTGTATTATTTCCCTGAATTGGTCACATATGGAGTTAGATAAGAAGTTTGGCATTTATAAATATGTATTTCCATCCTAAGTCTTAGTCCATTGAAGAATTGAGGGTTGCTTGTTCTCAATCAAGAGCGTTAACCTTAGGGTCCTCAATCCTCTCACACCCTATGATGTTTGCTAGCCAATTTGTTCCTTGATCATTCAAATTTATGGCATCTAGGTTCATACTAGAGAGGTCTGATTCCTTGGTGTGCTAGGAAGAATTCATGATAGCCAAGTAGATGTCCAAGAGTCTCTACTAACACTAGGCACTTAATGAGGGAAAAATTTTAATAGAAGAAGAGAGTTGAAACTCCTAGGTCCCTGTTTGATGTTTAAAGTGTTCTTGCCTTTTTGTTTTGTTCTTATCTCCACCCCCGTTGTCTTGTTGCTTAATCGACTTTTAGGATTCTTACAATTGTTTTCAAAAGTACACTTAAGTGTATTCAAGTGACCGGTGTACAAGTAGGCTTTCTCTCTTTTCCTACACTTGTGAATTTTCAATCAACTTACAACACTTTACACAGTTCAATCATGAGTAAAAAAATCATCCCAAAAGTCCAAATGATTCAATGTGTTACATTTTCTTTCACGTGGCTCCTGATATCTCGGCTTTGTCTTCTATTGACTCCTTATGATTCGATTTTTGGTCCTTCGGCACTGCACATTTTAGGTTTTGGCTCAACTTTCAATTCGCCAAGCTGACCTACACAGTATTGTTTGCACATGCGATGGTGCGATCTAATCTCATGCCCTAGACATTTATATATGTGGATGTGAGATGCAAGGTGAATGCTAGGATGTGGATGTACGGGTTAATATATTAGTGTGCAACTACTAGTGCTTGAGTGTGCAGGCTATAT
The DNA here is from genome assembly GCF_053477565.2 of Lygodium microphyllum. Classification (NCBI taxonomy): domain Eukaryota; kingdom Viridiplantae; phylum Streptophyta; class Polypodiopsida; order Schizaeales; family Lygodiaceae; genus Lygodium; species Lygodium microphyllum. The sequence goes on along the minus strand of NW_028229559.1, from coordinate 221,349 downwards.
GAGCATGTGTGATGGTGGTGCACTAGGGAATTGCCTACATGTGCATGAATACTTGCCTATATGAACGAGTGCATACTAGGTATGTTTTAGAGATATGTGTGCAAGAGGAGGAGGTGCTGCATGAATGCACAAGTTATGTGCAATGAACTAGTGTACCACACTAGTGCACATGTGACTATAGATGTTGCATACTAGTGCTATGCACGTGCACTAATGTATTGAGTTAGTACTCTAAGGATTTGCAATGGCGCACTAAAATATGTTTTAGGGTTGGGGATGTGTGCCCTAGAACTTTAATCCCAAAGGACTACAGTGATAAGCAAGAGTGGTGCCTTAAGATTGTATGTTGGAGGTAGTAGTGATGCCATGCTCCTACATATATCATAGCAATGCAATGTGTGTGCCTACAATGCAAGGTAAGTGTGGGCTATTTATGATGATTGTGGTGTATGATGGACACATGGTAGTGTATGCTCTAGGTGCAAGTGCACGAATAGTGCATGAGCGCACTATGTGTACTAGTACTCTTAGGTTCGTGGATGTACGTGCACCCTAAATGCAATGTGGGCTAAGTGCAAGTACATGTAATTGCAATTGCAAGTGTGAGTGCCAATGCAAGTGCATGGTGCACTACAAGGTGGGGTTAACCTAGTAGTGGAATGGGTGTATCTAAGTGCAACGCTTACGTGCACACAAGTATGGGTGTCTATGTTTGTGTGCCTATAATGCAAGGGTGTATGTGGTAGGATGATTTATGAGAGGGTGGTGCACTAATTTTATAAAATTGTGTAAGGCAAGTGCGCTTGGTGCACGCGCTCACTTGGGTGTTCTAAATGAAAGGGTGTGCTATGAGAGTATAGGTGTAGCTCATGGTACAATGCATTCTAAAGGGTGTAGAGTGTGTGAGAATTCATGTGGTGCAATGTGGGTGTGAGTTAGTGTGTGGCATGTGGTATGAGATGTGTGTGTGTGTGTGTGTGGGTGCGTGTTTTAAAAAAAAAAAAGGGCTCGGGGAAGGAGGGATGGTGGCGCCCGTGCTAGCGGTGGAGCCTATGGAGAGGAGGCGACAGGCAGCGGCCCGCTAGAGAGGAAGGGAGATGGAGGAGCCTTCGAAGGCGCACGCACTGCGTGTGTGGCGTGGTGACGAGGCTCGTGGCGGTGTGCAGGGCCTATGGAGATGATCGAGAGGCAGTGGCTCTCTGTCGTGCGGCCGATCGGGAAGGGAGATGGAGGAGCCTCCGAAGGCACGGATAGCACACATGGTGTGGTAGTGACGGTCGTGGCGGTGTGCAGGGCCTATGGAGACGATTGCGCAACGTGTGGCATGTGAGTAACTTTGCGAACTATGTGTCCTTAACAATGGAACGACCAATGTCGAGGAATATGCACTTGGGACGGTTTGGATGTACTCTTATTATTTTAAGAGCCTTGACCACAAAACCAACGACTATCTTTCATGTAACCTCTGGTACACAAATCGAAATCCATTTGTAATGAGTAGCATGGCCTTCCTTCAATCCCATGAAGGATGCACTTTGTACACTCTATGACCAAAGTGAGTGCTCCCGCATCCCTCAACCCTCTACAACCTTCACATGCAAAAGAGAAAGCATAAGCATGGCAAGAGAATACTTGGAGAGAAAAATAAAAGAGCTTTACCCTCTTGGTCCCTCACTCTCACTCTCTCAATCTTTTGCTTTCAATCTCTCATTCTCTCTCTTAATGAAAGAAAAAAACACTTACACAATTTGCACATACATGAATAGCTTGTTTTATTCATTCTCATTCATTTTATATACTTTTTTGGGGTTAGGGTTTTCCCATCCCTCTTAAGTATCCAATCCATCTTTGGGCCAAAAGATCAATCATCTCTTATTGCATGCTTTTTTTATTCCAACAAGCTAATATATTCCAACAAGCTAATATATGGATTTACATAGTGAAGTAAAATAATTGACATGACCTCTTGGCAATTCAAATGTGTAATTGCTTGATGCACATTGTTTTGTAGATAATAATCCGAAAATTAGGCTCCTTCTTGGTCTGCTTGCATGTTGCGTGTTACTTCTTGCAGTATTACTAATGTATGTTCAATGATGAAAGCATCTCACATTGTTAGCTTGGTTCCTTAAGTGTGTGTGTTTTGGGTCTTTAAGTCCAATGATCACTCTTAATTCTTCATGCAAGTCTACACCTTTTTCGTCTTCTGTACTCTAAACTCAAGTTCACTCAAGATCCATGCAAAAGTCTCAAATCCTTATCAAGTCTCACAGATACATGCAAGCTTCTTTAGAAATTCACAAGTCAATAGAATGGGTTCCTCTTGTTACATGTCTAGTTAGTTGAATTGTGAGAGTTTATACACAATGGTGTCCAACTCTAAATCACAGTTATGGTAAGCTGCAATCAATAGCCTAAGGAGTATCTATGCCCTCCAATTCAGGCATGTGTTTCTCAATTGTAGATCGTACTGCTGACACCTTGCACTACCTGGGCCTCATAGTTGAGACTGCAATCATGTGCTAGTTTTATCCTTCTATGTTTTCAACTCAAGGTTCAAAGTTCTCACACTATCGTGGCTTGTGATGTTGAGCAATAGTCTAGCTCTTACTAGAATAGTAGCTAAGGCAATGCGTGCCCTTGCTATCTCATCTATGTTGTCTTTTGGGGCCATCACTTGTAGTGTATCTCTAGTGTTCGAGTCAATTGTACTAGGTTTCCCATTGTGTAGGATGCTAGTGCTGCCTCCTAGGGTCGAAGTAACATTGTATGAAAAGGTTATCATTCCCCTCTTGTGATATAAGCAAACTTTTTCCTTTTCAAGCTTAGGTGTGGCTCCACCCTCATAGTCGGGAGGTGCTTAGCTTCCACTACATGCAATCCCCCAACTGTCGCTTAGTGATTGCTTGAGATACACTTGTGGATGGTATACCCTATTCAGTTTGTGTGCACAAGATCCCCATACACCTATATAGAGGGGTAGCTCAATATACTTCTACCTACATGACACAACCATGTGGTTAAGTCCAATTGGTTGAGGGTCAATAGCTCACTCTTAGGAATCTATTTGGGTCTCTCACAACAATCCCCTTGGGCACCCACTTGTGTTTGGCAAGAAAGTCACTTAACATATTATGCTTAGATTCCCACCTTAGAATGTAGTTGAACTTCATTGCAATCTATGTTATGAACAATCAATACTAGTTTTCTCAAATTTTGAGGTCCTCTCAAGTTGTGGGGACTCCAAGGATTGAGCCTTGTATGTGTGCACTAAGGTTTAGTCCAAATGTTCATGATCCAATACTTCCCAATACTCTAGCCGCATCATGTCATAGTCCATCTTGACTGCACCATTGATAAGCCACACTTGGTTTCCTTACGTTTGGGGTCAATAATTATTTGTCCAATCGTGTGCTTGTTAGTGAATTGTTTCAAGGCCTATAGTTGGGCTTCTTCCTTTTATTTGCAATCAATGTACACACTTTCTATATCTTCTACATTAGAAAGTTCATCATCAATCATTGCCTTTTCCCTCAATATGGTATTCTTATGAAGAGCCCAATTGTAGAGCAACTTCAAGTTATGCACCTTAGCACACCTCCAACGTCAAGCTTCTAAGAGCTCTTAGAGTGATTTTAGGTTTGCACCCAGGTTATCATGCATCCCATCTTTCAAAAACTCTAGGATCTTCATCAAGTCTACTTGTTTGTAGGCACATCATAGGACATGCCAGGGATTGTTTTAGTGCTTCTTTCCATCATGCAAATCAAGATTAATGGTAGGTGTTAGTCAAGGGTATGTTTCACTCTCTTTGCTCTTCTACTTTGCTCATTTTATCAACTACTCTCTTGTAGTCATCCTCATCATCTGAGAAGGGCAAGTAAATCATAGCTAGGATATGCATCCATTCTCACTCATCATTAGGACAAGGAATGCATTTTTTGGGTAGGGCACAATTTTTGTGTCACCTTTGAGCAAGTCTGAGATGGCATCCAAGTCAACAAGCGAGGTCTTCCATCTCAATTCTAACTACTTATGAGTTGTTGCTAAAGAACATTAGGCATTGCCCCAATCCTCGATTGCACAAGCATTTCATATCTAAGGTTGACCTAGCACGATATCATAGTCCACTCCCTTCATGATAATAAAGTTTATGGAGAATTGGACTCTCACAATTTTGATTGGCCAATTCTTCAAGACTCAGAATGGACTGACTTTTGTTCCATTGGCTAGCATAATATTAAAACATGTTGTTTCTACAGGCCCTACACCTACAAAAATGTATGGCTAAGAATACTAACTCGTGTCTTTGTATCAACAACCCCCTTTCTAGTCATGTTAGCCAATGTGAGGATTGGAAGAACTATATGCATCTCAGCTCCTTCCTAGAAGACGTTTACTTGTAGGGTTTCTAACATAGGTTTTAGGGTTAAGCTAGGTATATGTGTGTCTGTGTCATGGCCTTGCATGGTCATTACTTCTAGTTGTATTGATCATTGTATCCATTTCTTTAAAGCTTCCCAAAGTGTTGAGCTCTAATTCAAAAATTGTTCTACTGGCAAGGACATTGGGGTCAAGGTTAAGGTGGCTAGTAAACTAACACTTGGCTCTCCTTTCTCACACCATTCATCACCTTGCCTCTAGTCTTACGACCTACCTGATTTGTAGTAGTAGTTGTGTTGCTTACCTTGTGAGGTGCCATTTGTGGCATTCGATTTTTCCTTTATCCTACACACGTGGAAGAAGCAAGTCGCCCCATGCTAAAAAAACTCATGCAATTCATCTTCTAGGATTGCCTTAGCATCTTGAAGATGCACTTGTACCTCTCTTACCTAGCTTTTGACCTTATCTACAATTTTTAATTGTTGTTTTGGATCAGGATATTCACAAACTTTTTTATATTCTTTTTTCTTTTGCTTTCAGAGTTGACATTTCTGCCTCCATGTTGGGGGACTTCCTTCTCTTTGGTTAGCATTGTGGCACTACCTATTTTGAGCATGAGTTTGGTCTTGGCTCTTTTCTCTTTCTTATTTTAGTTCTTTTTATTTATGGATGATGCATCAAGATTACTAGGCGCAAGTAGTGGGCTGGTGGCCTCTATTTGTTAGGTACTAGCAATGCTAGTGGAGCTCCCCTTCCATAGTTTGAATGGCCTATTTATGAGATAAAATGGTTGAGGATAAGGCTGCAGATATGAGAATATTTAAGGTAGTTGGCAATACTGGCTTCATGTCTATACCTGCCACAATTTGTAGAAGTGCAAGGTCTTGGGTCTGGACATTCTGATGGAAGTGATTGCCCCCAGACTAGATGCATTGTACATATCACCTTGCAGATTGTCTCATTGCCTCTTGAAGCCTCATGAGTTCTAGTTTCATGCCTACCATTTGCTATGTAAGGTCGATGCCCGTCCCTTTGTCGAGAGTGTCTGAGATAGAGTACTCACTTTGGATTGTGGATCTCTTGCCCTGAATAGTGATGCTACCTACTAGTGGGGTTGAATAGCTTTTAAGTTTCTTTCCTTCAACATGTCATCTACATGGACTGTCTCCTTGAAACCCCTTGCTAGAACATGTCTTTATAAACTCAAATTAGTTGCTAGTGCCTTATAGAATTCCTCATTTCTAATTTTGTTAATAAACATGGCGGACATGGCTTTCTATGTTGGTTGCTCTACTATTGGGATTCACTTATAAAGACTTTAAACATGGATGATATAACCAAGGAGCAAATTGATACATGGGACAACAAGATAGAGGTCCAGACTTTTATGTGATAGGTCATTGGTATAAACCTCTACAAGCAAACTTGTATGAGCTATTGAGATAACAAGCTCATAGCTTCACATATTCCCACTTGATAAGGGCAATAAAATTTCCTATGGAACTTGTAATGGTCAATGGCATAGCCAAAGTGTTTGAATTATCCAACAAAGATCATGAGGCTATATACAATAGCATGCCCTTTGACTTGTAAGCCAAGTTTGTGTTTTGAAAATCATGAGGCAATACACAGTAGCTTGCTCTACAAGTTTTCAAGATTTGTAACATCATTTGACCTATCAACTTAAATTTCATTGACATGTTTTACCATTGCAAAGTGGTGCATCACTTTAAAGTGGTATATCACCATGCTATAATGGTGCACAACATTCAGTGAACCATAAGCTTGTAAAACTTACTCTCAACTTTAAAGCCTAGAATTTATAAGAGACTTTGCAACATTCAGTTTAACGAGTAATGGTACTGCGTCATCTAAGAAATGTACTAGATCATTTAAAAGCAGTTTAATACCACCAAAAAGGGGTGCTGAAACATCATTCAACGGATAACATCTTTGTAAGACTTGCTATCAACTTTAGAGCCTTAAATTGAGTGTGTTTTCTTAGCAAGCTTACTTAGGTGAGCCTTTCGGCCATAAAATTAAATAGGCAAGCTTTTGCATCCATTGGGATCCATCTAAGGCTTGTAAATGTCAAGTAGTTAGATCCACTTGTAAATGGAAATGTAAGAATATAAACACTTTATTTATATTAGAACGAGAATTTATCCTTGGTCACATCTTTTCCCCTAGACATTGTCTGAAAGCCTATGCCTGCTGATTAGAGTCATGGAGGTTGTTACCCTCGCAAACCTACTCAAATTGCTCCACAAAGCTATATGGATCATCTTTTACCTGGTACGTTTCAATTGTTTTTGCAACTATAGGTATTTTAGTTTGGCTTCCTATATTCCTGTTATACCAAGACAACTACTAGGAGCAAAGTTGTCAATGTAGCACCACTTTCCTCAACGATTGTGATGTCCATTGGTTAGGAGCTCGCTCAAGGTGATGTCCACATCTAAGGGCTCTCTCCTTTTTCATCATTTCCTCCATCCCTTGTGCTCTCAAATTTTGCTAAGATTTGCTAGAGTTCATTCTGAAGGACTCAAAAGCAACCCCAATTTCATATAACGTTACTGAATCCACTCGACTAAGTCATGCTTGCTCATAATCCAATACTTCCAAATACTCTAGCCACATCCTATCATAGTCCATTCTTAAGGACTGCAGTTGAACTTCTTTGATTTGATCAGCAAGTGAAAATTCAAAGGCAATTGATTCGATTCTATTCTCCAAAATTTTACTAGCAAGTGGAATTTCAAAGGCAATTGATTTGATTCTATTCTCCAAACGCACTTGGTTCATAGATATGTGATTGCCTCTTGTCATTCTATTCTACAAGTTGTTTAATAAAAACATCGACTCTCCCAAGCTTCTTCTCATTGGATGACAATTCTTTGATCCAATGCTACAAAGCATTCAACACTATATGCAAGGCTTCCCAAAAAGGGGTTTCAAAAGATCCAAATCACTTAGGGGGATTTTCAAAAGAACTAGCATCTTCAGTAGACATCATAGAACCTATAAATCATATTATTTTCCATCCTATTCGAAATAACCTCTTCTTATGATAGAAAACTTTGATGGAACAAGGACAAATGTTTCCTTCATAGACTTCAATTCCTTATCCTTAAAGAACTTGATCCCACATACACACACACACACACACACACACACACATATGGATCTGACCTAAACTTTCCCATAGTGTTTGTCTAAACTAGGACACATAACATATTTGTGCGCAAAAGAAGAAGTATTCACTAATTCCTATCCAGTATTTCTTACATTTCTAATGCTTAATACCTTAATTACCATCATAGATTAAGTTACCTTTATAGTTTAAGGTACTACCAATCCATAGATCTTATCCCCTCATGGAGAAGCAATTCCTTACAAATGCCCCGCTAGGGTGTCATAAAATTAGGATCCATCCCATCGAATCATAGTGTGCCACAAGGTGTTTGAACTTTGGGAGAGAGGGGGCAGGGAGGATTTTATTGCACATCCTCTATATCAACTTAACTCGATAATGACTATTCAATTTAAACTATAATCAAATAATGATAGAAGGAACGTGGGTTTGGTTTGGAGTGATGTTGTTTGCACATGTGATCTCTTGACTTGCTCCTGTACTTCTAAACTTTGGAGCCATCCTTTCTTGAGTCCTCTAGAGATTGTAATATGTCTCGCTCATGACCTTGATAATTTTATGGTGCATTCCGTACTCTTTTGATCTTGGCCGGGGTCTTGAAGCTTTGAACTGACACTTTCTCCTTGCTTTGGATGACGAGAGGGTCTTGCGGAGTTGGAGAGTTATGATTTGATCCAATAGTAACTCGGTACTATCAATTTCATTGCTTTCATTAGGTTCTCCACTCCTCCCTTCCTCCATATCTCTCTCTCACTCCCTTCCCTTTTCCCTCTGTATCTCTATCACTTCTCCCTCTTTTTCTTTTCTTCCAATCTCTCTCTTTCACTCTATGCTACTCAATTTCTCTCCTCTCTATCTCTATCAAAATTAATTTATTTTTTCTCATTCTCTCTCTCTCTCTCTCTCTAATCTCTATATTGTGATGTGGAGAATAATGCCTAGTAACCAGTCCTTCGGATGCCTTCATAATAAGGCTTTATATAAGCCTAATAAGCCCTCTCCCTCTTACTCTCATTATTATCATCTACTTGTCTTATCGGCACTCCTCAAGGTCTACATGATGAGGTATCAATAAAGACTACTTGTTGCAGCAGTGTTGATAAGGTTGATGATCCTACTGATGTGGCGAGGGTGATAATTATCGTAATGGCAATGATCTCGATGAGCTAGTGATCGCATATAGATGATGATGTTGGCGGCAACTGTAATTTGATGAGTAATTACTTTTTTATAATTTTATTATTTATTTTAAACCTTAGGCTTTTAAACCCTTAGGATATTACAAGCATCTAGTAACAAAGGACGTGTTCATTCAGTTTGAGAGCAACAAAATCATGCTCTCATCCTCTTTAAAATCATGCCATCTTGTAGTTATTTGTGGTCTCCTGGTCACGAGCATTTAAGGATAAAAGAGCCTTAGCTTTAGTATTAAATCTTAATTTCCTCTAATATTTTATGCCTTTTTGTACATAACAAAAGAGTGAACTACTTCACAATTTCATAAGTTTAATAAAGTTCCTATTCACACTAAGAGTTGGTCAAAGGATGTATTCACACCTACAACCCTAGTGAAATGGTTCAATTTGAACCATGTATGCAAAAGACTACATTCACATTGCAAGAAATTGGAATTGGTTATTTTGTGAACCAGTGGTGTAATTGCTTTCGTATTATCTAAAGACCTAAACTAAATATTTTCCAAAAGTGGTTTAATTGCATTATGTTCACATTAGAGTGATTCAATAGTTGCATTGGAGACATCAAGGGTTGTTCATATGCCAATATTTTGGGGGCTTAATTATACATGCAAAATAGTTGAAAGTCTTTTAAAAAGATATTGAAAATTCAAATGCATTGGGAATTTTCCTAGACATCATTTTGACATTAGTTTTGCCTTATTTTGATGTTGCATTAGCCATGACGATGATGCTCAAGTTGCAACCATATTTTTCACTTTGGACTTGCAACTGTTAATAAAATCTTGGTTACTTGGTGTTTGGCACATATTGCATTGGCTATGGCTTCTTTTTCTACTTCTAAGATTATATTGTTTAACATTGAAAAATTGAATGGTATGATTTTTTTCTATTCGTGAGAGCAAATTTAGAATTTATTGGTACAAACGAGGCATGTCGAGCCATTTAAATTGCGTGGTGCAAAGCCTAAGAACACGGACAAGGATGCATGGGATGAAATGGACGAGTTTAAACTCTGCCATCATTTACTCTCTCTAAGGTAATGCATTTCAATGTAAAAGGTATGAAAGGTGGTGCTTTTGGAGTCTACAAGAAGCTATGTGACTTGTATGAAAAGGAAAGTGCTACATCATAATTATATAGTCTAAAGAAGCTCATTGACCTTTGCATGAAGGAAGGGACTTCTATTTCCAATCATCTTAATGAGTTAAATATCATTTTTAGCTAGTTGATAGCACAAATATCACTTTTCATGGCTTAATGAAGATTATGTTCTTGCTCGACACCTTACCTGAATGTTGGGATACTTCCTCAAAACTGCTATTAGCAAGTCAATACCTATTAGTGGATTGACTAGTGCAAATGTAGAAAGTAGCTTACTTACATAAGAGGCAAATAGGAAGAACAATGCAAGCTCTAAGAACTCCAATGCATTTCTCAGCTAGAGGGAGGTCCAATGCAGGAGGGAAGCCTTGTGACATGAGGAACTCAAGGAACAAGTCTCACATTGGAAAAGACATGGAATGCTACTACTACAACACAAAAGGTCATATGAAGAAGAACTCTTTGGAGTGGAAAAGCAAGAATAATGAGAAGCAAGAAAGTGATGATGATGGCAAGAAAGATAAAAACCAAAAGGAAAAGATCAAACATCAAGAGCATTGGTGATGATGGTGATGTGCTTTATGTCTCTTCACTTGGGGATGCATTCTTGGTTGCTATTGATGAAGGGATGTATCAAGATCGGATTCTAGATTTTGGAGAATCATTTCATATTACTCCCCACAATGAATGGTTTTTCAAGATATGATGCTAGAAGAAAGGGATCCATCCACTTGGGAAATTGTCAAGACAATGCAGATTAAGTGGCACACTAAGTGCTAATTAAAGATGATGGCATTGGTGTAGTAATGAAACACCTCAAGGCACTACGTACAACAAAAGGCTACCCTAACTGCAACCACATTGGAGGAGGAAGTCCACAAGGTGCAACAAGAGATCCCATCAGGACCATTGTCAACCCCACTATTCCAGTGATTTCTCTTTGGTTCTTCAAGGGTTGAATAAGTAACAATATTTTGCTCGATAGTGGCTCAAGATTCAACATTATCATAATAGCCACTTTTCAAGATTTTAGATTGATGAATTGGAAACTAGCTCCCTTTTTCGTCCACATTGCAAATCAATAGAGAGTGTGGCCTCTTGAGATTATTTGCTTAGTCTTAATGAAAGTAGCAAGTGTTCCATTTCTGATTTCTTTGGTGGTACAAAGTATGGAGCATGCAAGAGAGGATTACCACCTCTTGTCCAAATGGCCATGGTTGCCACAAGCTCAGGTTAGTCATAACTCGTGGCTAACAATATGTTGAGGTCACAATGAAATCATGATATTTTTAAATAGAATTCTGCCTCCATCAACAACTTATAGACCACTTGTAGCTATGATAGTCAACACGATGGATGGCTCGAATGATGATAAGGAGGTTGCTTTCCTAGTAGCAAATACACATTTGGAACCCTTTTGTCTTGTGGATGTAATGTAAATTAGCCAACAATACTTGGATCTGCACTCCTCACTTTATCTTACCCAGGAGCCAATACCAACACAAAATCAAATTTCTCAAACCTAGGAGCCAATATCAACACAAAATCAAATTTCCCAAGGTACGAAAATCCTAATTCCAGACTTTGAATTGAAAGTGTCTCAAGCTATTGCTATATCCAAATCAAATTTAGCAAAAATACTAAGATAAGAAAGGGATTTTGAAGCACAAATGCAAAAGGTAACTAGGGCACAAAGGATGCACTTTCTAGAGTTTGTAAATTGTAGTCCAAATGAAAAATAAGAAATTACAAATTTGTTGGATTACAGGTTATTGAATGCTACCGCTATCCCTAACCCACTTCCCATTCCATATTTCAATAGCATATTAGATAGGGTAGTTGGCCACAAAATGTATTCTTTTTTGGATGGCTTTAGTGGATACAATCCTAATTTTCCAAGGTACGAAAATAAGATTTCCCAAGGTACGAAAATCCTAATTTGAGACTCTGGAGTAGAAGCGGCTCAAGTTGTAGCTATTGTCAAATCTAATGTAGCAAAATTGCTAAAATAAGAAAGGGAGTTTGAAGCACAAATGCAAAATGTGACTAGGGTCACAAAGTTTGCACATTCCATAGTTTGTCTTGGTCCAAAAGACACTAAGCTAGTAAAGATCAATGCTCATTTACATCTTGAGTTCCGAGAGTAGATCATTGCCCTCCTAACAAAATTTAAGAATGTATTTGCATGGAATTATGTAGAAATGAAAGGATTGGATCCTAGATTCTATCAACACTAGATTCTACTCAAACCAGATGTTGTTCCAATCTACATGTAGAGGTATCGTATGAAGCTGCACATGGTCAAATTGGTTTAAGGAAAAGTTGGATTGACTCCTTCAAGTCAGATTTATTGCTCCACTAGATTGAGCAAAATGGATTTCCCCAATTGGCAGTGTTCCAAAGAAAAACAATAAATTACGAATTTGTGTGTATTATAAGAAATTGAATTCTGGCACTATTCTAAACTCATTTTCCATTCCATACCTCTACAAAAAGATCAACCCAAGACTACCTTCATTACAACATGGGGAGTATTTGTCTATATTGTGATGTGGTCCTTGGCCAACTTTACCATGGAACTCTATCCAAAGTGTTGCAACACATGGTTCTCCCCATAGAGCAAGATGCTAGAAGCTCATCAAGAAATTGTAGGAGGACACTTTGCAACTAATGTCACTATCAAGAAAATCCAACAAATAGGATTATGGTGGCCTACTATGCATGGAGATGTCCACCAATTTGTTTGGTAGTGTGATTCCTACCAATGGCTCGATCAACCCCTTTCCTAGGATTGGTTATCTCTTCATTCGATCTTACTATTGGAACATGTTCAAAAAACGGGGATTAGATTTTTGTCAGTCCCACCAAACTTGCAACATCTTACACCAGGAATAGATATATTTTTAGTGCATCAGATTATTGCAGTAAGTGGGTAGAAGCTTGGGCACTCCCGAAAAATTCAGCCCAAGTGGTAGCTAACTCGTAGCTAAGTGCCTATTCAAGGATATCTTCACCCACCATGGTTGCCCGATGGAATTGGTAATTGATTGTGGTGGTCACTTTATCAATAAGGTCATTAAGCATATGACTACTCCAGTAAGGCAAGGAACAAGGGACCTACATACACAACCTAAACATGCTCGATCTTTCACCGCTTAGTGCGACACAAGAAGACGGTATTTCTATTCAGATTGAAGCATGAGTTTTACCAACTATTCTTGGGATAGGATAGCAAGGAGGCATGGAAGGAATTCCATGAGTCCCAAGCCCATACACCCATGCATATAGACTTTTCAAATGTAACATTTTGGTCTTGTAGGCTGATTTGGAATTTTGTAGATGTTAATATAACTTTCTTTATTTCTTTCTTTCTCTTCCACACACAACCCGAAAGGTTGTGCATGTTGGCCAACATCTTGGAGGTTGTTGGCCTTACAAACCTGTTTAAACTACTTCACAAAGCTATGTGGATCATCTCTTACTTTGTACTTTTTGACTTGCTTAATGATGATAGGGATTTTCCCATGGTTCCTAGTATTAGATGCTATTCTGAATCTAGATAGGATTAAGGTAGCTAATTCCATGCTACTTCACTCATTCATCGACTTGTCCAACAACTACTGGTAACAGTTCAACTAGTGTGAGGTCTACCTTTAGGGCCCTTTCCCTATTTGCAGTGGCTCCTAGTCTAGTTCTTCTAACAAATGCCAAGGTACACTAGACCTAGTTCAATTCAGCCTCTCTCCTTTGCCTATCAACTCTTTGCCTCCATGAACCTGGCAACTTTCTGTAATAGATCTTTTCCTAGCCTCCTTTCTTCTTCTAAATCTATTATTATATTATGCACTAATCTACCCATATGTATGACTTGTTTTATGATTTTATTGTGCTGATGATTACTCGATTTTCTTTAGAAATTCACTAGGGTCAAACCATAGGTCACTTGCATTTGAGTGTAAGATTGTCATGGTTGTCTTCTCTTCCTACACCACTAAGATATCAACGGATTGGATAGGGTGGTAGGGGTGCTCCCAATGAAGACACCTCACCTTCCTAGAAGTCTGCCACTTGATTAACGTGTGTTTACTTGGGATTGAGATGGTTATTTCCCAATTAGCCCATCTTGGCTAGCAAGGCACATTAATAGCTAGGGTCTTTGTTTACTAGTTTCTCTTCAAAGGTTACTAATAGTTGGCTTTCTTTTCTAGTACTTTCCTTCTCTCATTATAGGGTATTTGTTGGGTCAATTTTCTAGCTTCAAGGTTTCATTTTTTCTTGCTAGGCTTATGTAGGTCAATCCAAATTTTTCTTATGATTCTTTTTGAATTAAATTGTTATGTGTTTCTTAGCAGCAACTAGTCTCCGTACCCCTTTTTGCAACAACTGACAGTGCATAGTGCACAACCAACCTTTCCATTTTTCATAAATAGTGCAATTATGTTATACAATTGCTTTCATGAAAATGGTGCAATTAGACCTTTTCACTTCATTTTAATAATATTTGCAATGCAATCTGCTATAACCAAACATCAAAACTTGAGCATGCAACACATTCTTTGGACACTTGGCTTCAATTTCAATGATTTTGTCACTTGAGATAGTCATGTGATTCAATGTTTTCACTTTGTTTTGAAATTAAATGGTTAGATCCACACAATGGGTGGTTTTTGCAAAACTCATTATGTATGTTTGCACAACTTCTATCATTCCAAACCCTACTCAAATCTTTCTAGAACAAGGTCTACGCATATATAGAAAGCCTTCACAACATTCTTGGAGTCTCACAATGAGCCTTAACCTCGTAACAAGTCTTTCTTGTGATCCACAATCCAAGAGAGTGGGTCCCTCTCATTGCATGTTTTGATTAGCTTTAAGTCATAAGAGTCTTCAATACTAAAGATTCAAGTCTACAACTAGGTGTGATATCCTCTCTATGTCATTCCTATGTTAAGGCAAATTCACATTAGTAGCAAGTGGGCATACTGTATCGTGGGGGAAAGTCAACCTATGTTCTAGTCCTCGACTGTGCATTCTAGTCCTCAACTGTGCATCTCAAGTACTATTCGGCTAAGTAATTAGTCTTCCCTTACAACTACAGATTGCTATTCTACCTATGTAAGTTGAGAACTATAGGTAAGTCTTGTTTCTGCACTTACCAAGAGTTGTAAGGGCAATGAATAATGTCAAAATTCTTCAAGGACCATCTTTGATGGGTCAAGGTGTTACGTGGTTCATCCCCTAGCATGCTTTATGTCACCAAATTTAGAGTTATC
Organism: Lygodium microphyllum; assembly: GCF_053477565.2. Lineage (NCBI taxonomy): Eukaryota > Viridiplantae > Streptophyta > Polypodiopsida > Schizaeales > Lygodiaceae > Lygodium > Lygodium microphyllum. Next base: position 206,239 of record NW_028229559.1, on the reverse strand, counting down.
TCTACCTCCATGTGATGCCAAAACTTAGAATTTGTGAGGAGGTCTTCCTCAATCTCTTATCATGTCCTTGATTGAACTAACTCTTTGAATTCCCTTACGTAGTTGCAATAAGAACATCCTAAGGTTATTTTCCTTGCAAGCAAGATGCTTACATTCTATTGTCAATTTCATGGTGATCCCTTGCCTTGTAAGGGCTTTAAGTTATGGCCTTAGCTTTTGATGGCCTATTGGTGTATTCGTGTCCCCTTTAACTTGAGTAATGAGCATTAATTAGGCTATGTCATCCACGGTCTTGAGACCTTTAGGTTTGCCAAAAGCCATTTATGGGGCCGAGCTTAAGGGCTATGAATTTATGGCCAATTCAAGTGACTATCTTGTGGTGTTTTACACCCTTAGCCTTTTGCCTAGTCAAGTGGGTCTCTAGGTCTCTACATTGGTCAACATGACTAAATTTGCAAGGTTAGGCTTCACGGCCAATTAAATAAAAAGATGAGTGGCCCAACTATTAATCTTAGGTCTTAATCATGCCATTATTGGCCCCATGACATAGGTAGTGGGCCTTAAGGCCAAATTGGCTACTCATGGGCCTTATGATTGTTGAGCCAATCGGCCTAGCAATCAAATTCAAGGCCTATGGCCTAATATCATGCCACTTCGAGTGGCTGAATACTAGGCATGTTGGCTTTAGTGAGCCCAGTTGGCCTAACTGCCAATTATAAGGCCTATGGCCATAATGAATGTCCCATGGCTTAGACTGCTGCCTAATATAAGGCCTATGGCCTTAGAAAATGTCCCATGGCTTCGGCGGCGGCGGCGACTAATGCTGTTGCGGCTGCTGTTGCTACTGCTACTGCTACTGCTACTGCTGCTGCGACTGCCACTACGACTGCCACTGCCACTGCCACTGCCACTGCCACTGCCACTGCCACTGCGACTGCTACTGCTACTCCTACTACTAGACGACGACGACGACGACCACTACTACCACCACTACTACTACTACTACTACTACTACTACTACTACTACTACTACTTATGGCATGTGTGGCCTTTGTGACCCCTAAATGGCCAATTTTATCATCTAGAACTTCACGGCCATCAATTGGCCAAATCAACCAAATAATACTACTAGACGACGACGACTACCACTACTACCATTACTACCACTACTATCACCACTACCACTACCACTACTACTACTACTACCACTACCACTACCACTACCACTACCACTACCACTACCACTACCACTACCACTACCACTACCACCACCACCACTACCACTACCACTACCACTACCACTACCACTACCACTACCACTACTACTACTACTACTACCACCACTACCACTACCACTACCACTACCACTACCACTACCACTACCACTACCACTACCACTACCACTACCACTACCACTACCACTACCACTACCACTACCACTACCACTACCACTACCACTACTACGACTACCACTACTACCACTACCACTACTACCACTACCACTACTACCACTACGACTACCACCACTACTACCACCACTACTACTACTACTACTACTACTACTACCACTACCACTACCACTACCACTACCACTACCACTACCACTACCACTACCACTACCACGACTACCACTACTACCACTACTACCACTACGACGACCACTACGACGACCACTACGACGACCATGACGACTACCACGACTACCACGACTACCATGACTACTACGACTACTACGACTACCACGACTACCACGACTACCACGACTACCACTACTACTACTACTACTACTTATGGCATGTGTGGCCTTTGTGACCCCTACCGAAATGGCCAATTTTATCATCTATAACTTCATGGCCATCAATTGGCCAAATCAACGTGTGGCCTTTGTGACCCCTACCGAAATGGCCAATTTTATCATCTATAACTTCATGGCCATCAATTGGCCAAATCAACCAAATAATAAGGCTTTTGTGGCCTTTGTTTTGTAAAATGTCACGATGACGATGATGACTACTGCTATTACTGCTACTACTGCTACTACTGCTACTACTGACATGTGTGGCCTTTGTGACCCCTAAATGGCCAATTTTATCATCTACAACTTCATGGCCATGAATTGGCCAAATCAACCAAATAATAAGGCTTTTGTGGCCTTTGTTTTGCAAAATGTCCTCACGACTAATTACATAGAAAAATGGCCTATTAGGCCAATTAGAAGGCCTTGATGGACTTTGTTATATCCCAATAGCTTTAGGACTAATAATGAGGTCTATGTGGCCTTTACATTACTCAACAGCCTTAATGGTCTTATTACAAGGCAATGGCCTAATAGTTGATCATCACAAGGCCTATGTGGCCTTCACACTAGGCAATGGCCTGAGAAGGTCTTCATGGCCTTATGACAAGGCAATGACCCAATGATCAATAAGAAGGCTTGTTAACCCCAGTGCAAAGAAAGCAAAAAGAAAATGAAAAAGATGCAGGGCAAAGTCGAAAAGGTGGCTCGACTGAAGAAATAGGAGGAAAAAAGTCCAAAAGCACAAGGACAACCTTAAAAGCTTAGAGCAAGCACAAAAGAGGAAAACCGCATTTTAAATTTAAAAGCACACTCTAAATCCTTGTAAAAGAGCACCAATCTCCCTCCTGTGCAATTTCTAAATGTAGATGGGCATGGATGAAGACACAATGCAAATCGGAAGGAAATAGTAAAAGAGAACCTAGGCTAAAATGGCCGAGCATATAAAAAAGGGATGGGTACCCAAGGATTAGGGTTTTGTAAAAAAGGAAAAAAGTGAATGAAGAAGCTCATTCTTGTGTGTAGCCAAAACTAGCTCTCTTCTTCCCTTCTTCTTCTTATTCTTGCTTTCTTGAACTTGTGCTTGAGAGAGAGTGTGTGAGGAAGTGAGGGAGTGAGTGTGTGAGGGTGAGGGACTGTGGTAGTGAAGCTCTCTATCTTCTTCTATCTTCTTCTTCTTCTTTTCTTCTCTTCTCTTGTCTCATGTGCGACAATGGTGCATGGAGCTTGAGGATCGAGCTTGTTCGAGCTTGCAACTTGGATTGTGGAGCTACCGGAGTGCTTGAGGGAGGAGGCAACTTGATCAAGCATGGAGGTAAGCTCACTAGACTTGTAGGTGTGAGAGCATGTTATGGCTATGTGAGATGTAGCCATTGCACTTGGCTTGAAACGCTTGAAGCAAGTAAGCAGTTCGTGGGTCTTGGTGGTTGAGAGAGAAGCTCTCACATTTTGGTTCCATTGTTGAGACAAGGGATTCAAGCTTTGAGTGCTTGGGTGCTCCGAATCAAGCATTGAAGTAGGGTTTGCCCTGAACCACAGTGCTTGAGATAGGTAGGAAGTGAGGGATTTGAAGAGGTATTTGATTTCCTTTGCGAGTAACTTTTTCTAAAATTTTAGATTTATTAAGTAGTTGGGATTAGTGTAAGCGGTTGCTTGTGATTTGGATGCATTTAGGTGAGAAAAAATCAAGAAAAATAGAGGACAAACAGTAGGGTTACTACTGTGAATAGGGCAGAATATGAAGAAAAAGGGGCTTCAATGAATTAAGAGAGGAAAGGGAGAAGGGGAGTGGAAGATTGAAGAACAAGGGGTTTAAGAGGTAGAGAGAGCAAAGGGAAGCTCATTTCTGCATTCAGAGTTGAGAGAGAGAGGAAGCTGGATAGGTTGTCTGCAAGGCAGTAGTTAAGTAAGGAGTGCTTTGATTCATGCAGTAACTAGACAGGTTTGCTAGCCTATCAGTGAGTTGGTTTGATAGGTAACTTCTTGTTGTTTGATCTTGAAGCTTGCCAAGGACTAGGATGAGGCATCGGGAGCATTACAATGGATTTTTGGGAAGTTTATGTGGTAGTTTTTGCTATCGCATTTGGACCATTTGACTGCCCCAAAGTCATATGCTTTTCAAAATCGGATGCAATCAGATAATCTAATCAAACAAACCCTAACCATTCCACAATTGAATGGCCCCAAAAATAAGAAAATTTGACCATTTGATTTGGACGAATTGGACTTGGACAGTCACTCAAATAACCCAGAATTTAATGTCTAATTATTCTAGGAATCGGATTAAAAACCTACAAATCAGATGGGAAAATTGAACGTCGAATTCTAACAAAATCTGATCTCACTAGACCATGTAGAGGCCAAGACCTACATACCTATAGAACACCCTAGTGTTAACCCTCAAACAACAAGGTGGAAAAGCTGAAAAATCTAAAGCAGAAGAAAAGGCCAAGGAAAAAGTGAAACAGAAGACGAAGGTGCGCCCAGAAGAATCTTGAAACATAAGAAGTGTAGAAAAGACCTAAATCAAGGAAAAAGGTGCATGAGAAGAAGTGCAAGTCTATACTGTTGTAAAAAAGTGCAAGGCACACCATGATTTATTTTAAGAGTGCCGGGCTCTCACCCATGCAATTTGTAAATGTAGACGGGCGGTGGAAAGGAAGCTAGCAAGATAGGAGGACAATGGGAAAAAGGGCCTAGGCCACGGCTGTGGCCATGTAAAAAAGGGGATAAGGGGATGATCACCCAAAAGGGATTTAGGGTTTTGTATATAAAGTTGAAAAGTGAATGAGAAGCTCACTCTTGTGTATGGCAAAAAACTTCTTTTTCTTCTTCTCTTCTTCTTGCCTTCTTGCTTGTACTTGAGAGAGGGAGTGAGTGAGTGTGAGGGAGTGAGTGTGTGAGAGTGAGGGATCGAGGAGAAGAAGCTCCCCATCTCCTCTATTCATCTTCTTCTCTTCTCTAGTCTTCTCTTGTCTTGCACGGCTATGGAAGATGGAGCTTGTTAGAGAGGGATTGAGGTTGCTTGAGCTTGCCTCAAGGATCATGGAGCTACCGGCGTGCACGGGAGAGGAGGGTACTCGATCGGGCATCAAGGTAAGCTCACTACACCCGATAGGTAGGGAGGGCACGTCGGCTATGTGAGAGGTAGCCATGGCCGCTCGGCTTGAAATGCTTGACCAATAAGCGGTCTGTAGGTCTCGAGGGTTGAGCTTGAAGCTCCCTTCATTTTGGTTTCGTTGCCGGAACCAACGAATTCAAGCATTGAGCGCTTGCGCTCTTCGAATCGAGCATTGAAGCAGGGTTTTCTTTGAACTGGTGCTTGAGGTAGATAGGTAGCAAGCAAGGGAGTTTGAAGAGGTATTCAATCTCCATAGCAAGTAGATTTTTGGTTTTTTAGATTTGGAAAAGCATATTGGAGTAGTGTAGGTATTTGCTTTGTGATTTGGATGCATTAGGGTAGGAAAAAACAAAGAAAAATAGGAAAAATAAGCATCATGGTTTCTACTGTCACAATAGGGCATGAGGGTTTGATTCATTTGCTGATTTGCATTTTGGAGTTTATTGGCTATTCCAGGTATATACAACTCTTCCTCTCCATTCATAGCTTTGATCTAGAGGTGCTTGCAATAAATCGTGACCTGAATCATGTGATTCGAGCGATTTATCATTGTGCCAGCCAAAATCGCACTGTGTTCGGCCTGCCGTTCGAGTGACGGTGATCCAAGCCTCAGAATCGGACAATTGGACCGTCAGACTCTACCAGTCAGAACCACCCATCCAATCGGACACATCACCTTAGAGTCAGACCACCTGATCTGATTGGACCAAGTCGGAAGGACCAAGACTACGATCGGACCACCAGGTCTGATCGGACAGTTCGACTTGGGTAGTCGGACCACCTAGAATTGGATGGCCCGATCCTGGGAATCGGACCACTAGGGCAAAACTTTTTAAATTGGTAATAAGTGAGCCTCCTGTTCAGGCCAAGGCCACTCCGAACACATCCCCAAACATCCTTGAGTACCTGACCCGACTCTTAGAAGCCAAAAATTGGAGAAACCACACATGGGCAGTCTAGAGTCAACCTCTAGTAGTAGATCATAGAACTGAGAGACCATATAGAGCCAAAACCACATCATAGATCTATCATTGGGTTGAAAGCTAGAGCAAGTAGTTCAAAACTTGGCTATAAATGGTCCTTCAAATCACACATGCCATTTACTGTAATGACCTTGCGGGCTGGGGGGACTGCCCCCCCGAACCCCCGTAGAGGGGATTCTGCCCCCTTCGCACCTTCCCCAAGTAGGTTGGAGAGAAAATGCACACTGTGATAGGTCTTCCAAATTAGATCCTAGTGGGGTAGTGGCTCTACACAAGCATAGATTCTCACTTGCAAAACAACAACGAAAAGCCCATACCCGAGCAAAGACAAACAGAGACCCTAGAATCTCAAATGGCCAATTTAGCCAACAAGGGCAAAAAGGCCACACAACAAAAATATATATATGCTGCATTCGGAGTGCATCGAGTCAAAGCGGAATGAACAACATCAAGCTACAACTGTGAGGATGACTAGACATGCCAGTCTTGATGATAGATGCACCTTGAATGGCACTGCACAAATGACCCAAGACATCAATGGAGAATCCACATCTGTGTTAAGATAGAGAGGCAGAGATGGAGTGAGGAGCAAGCATGCTCTCATCTTCTTCATTCATTCATTCTCTCATAACCACACACAAAAGGTAAGTGTATACAATAGTACTAAGGTCCGTAGGACCATTCACACTGGGTCTAGGACCACTGACTTATTTAATGTCCCACACTTGCTGATACAGCTGGACAAGACTAATGTCGGTCATACATATTAGCAGGAGAATAGTATGAGCTTGATATTCTAACACTCCCCCTCAAGCTCAAATCATCTGATGAACTCCAAGTAGTTTTATAAAACTACTAAACTTATCTTTACCCAAAGACTTGGTAAAGATATCTGCAACCTGTTCATCAGTCTTCACATGCATAAGATCTACTCTCCTTGCAAGAACCATCTCTCTGATAAAATGGTAGTATACCTCTATATGTTTTGTCCTGGCATGGTATACTGGATTCGTTGCCAGGAGCACACTACTGAGATTGTCACATAATAAGGTCACTGGAGCATCCACCTGAATATCCAAATCAGCCACCATAAGCTTGAGCAGCCACACCATGAAATCTCACATGCTGCCAATGCAGCACCCCTGTAATCTGCCTCAATGCTAGACAATGCAACCGCTGGTTGCTTCTTGCTGCTCCAGCTGATCATGCCACTTCCAAGGCCAAAAGCATAACCACTCATAGATCTATGATCATATGAGCATCCTGCCCAATCCGCATCTATGTATCCAACTAGTTTCAAGGGCTTATCTCTCATATAGAACAGCCCATAATCTATAGTGGACTTAACATATCTCATAATCCGCCTAATAGCATCCAAATGTGGCTTCCTGGGCTTCTGCATAAACTGACTTATGAGCCCAACTGCATAACTCAAATCCGGCCTAGTGATAGTCAAGTAGATCAGACTTCCAACCATCTGCTTGTACATATTCACATCCTGAATTTCAGCTCCAGTGCTAATGTCCAGCTTGACATTCTGATCAAGGGGTGTATCCAATGGTTTGCATTCAGCCATGCCATACTTCTTCAGCATTTCCATGGCATAATGGTTCTGTATCAGCTATAAACCATTTTCAGCCTTGATTACCTCAATACCCAAAAAGTATTTCAATTCACCTAGATCTTTCATGTCAAATTCAGATTTCAACATCTTCATTACATGCTGTATGCCCAAGTCATCATCACCAGTGATTATCAAATCATCAACATATATGACCAGCATTACCAAGCCACTGTCGGTCTTCTTTGTAAATAGGTTGTGATCAGCCCTACCAACAATAAAACCCAACCTTTGCAAGTAGTTATTACTGATCCTAGCATGCCAAGCTCTCGGAGCCTGCTTCAGCTCAGACAGTGCATTTTTTAGCTTGCATACATAATGCTGAAAATCAGGGTGAACATACCCTTCTGGCTGAACCATATAGACATCCTCTACCAAGTCATCATTAAGAAATGCATTCTTAACGTCCATTTGCTGTAATTTCCATCCTCTAGCAACAGCCAAAGCAATCACAGTGCATATGGTTGCCATTTTGGCAACAGGGCTGAATGTTTTCTCATAATCAAGTCCATACTATTGGGCATACCCCTTAGCAACCAGCCTGGCTTTGTACCTTTCCACATTGCCATCTGACTTGCATTTGATTTTGTAGACCCATTTGTAGCCAATGGTCTTTTTTCCTTCAGACAGTGGCATAAGATCCCATGTCTTATTTTCAGCCAAGGCATTCATTTCTTCATCCATGGCTACACACCAGTTCTCATTTTCCACTGCTTCAACATATGTACCTAGTTATTTGATCTCCATCACTTTTGTCATGTAAGCATAATGATTTGCAGTGTAGCCACTATATGTCAACTTGTCAACAGGGTATCTAACCCTCTATGAGTGTCTAAGCTGTGGTGCACTGCTCGATTCCCCTCTCTCATGAGGTGGAATGTACCTGCTCTACCTTGCGCCAGGCGTATAGACAGTCAGAATACCAAGTTCACTGTCTAAAGTGTCAATAGACTCATACCCAGAAGTCATCCTACCAGGTGTCATCATCCTAGATACATCCTCAGTAACTTTCTCTTTTCCTTTGTCCGCGACATCATATCTCCCCCTCACTGACATATTGGTGCCAGTGGACGGTGAGCTCCTCAATCTCCCTGTCCATAGAGATACTGTCTGACTACTAGGTCTTGTCATAGCAGTGCTCTGCTGCATATCAACTGTAGATACATGAGTGGAAGGCATATCCGATGGTACTGTTGCCGGTGATACATACCAAGAACCCATCTCATCAAAAATAACATCCCTGCTCACCAAGGTCTCCCTGGTAGAGGGATCATAGACTTTGTATGCCTTCTTCTCTTGCGAATATCCAATGAAGACACACTTATGCACTTTTGGATCCAACTTCTTCCTTTTTTCATCTGGAATGTGCACATAAGCAAGACAGGCAAAGACTTTCATGTGACTTACATCCGGCTTGTAGCCATACAGCTTCTCAAACGGTGTCATCTCATGAATACCTGCAGTGGGAGTCCGATTCAAGATATACATGGCTGTCATAACAGCCTTAGCCCAATAATAGAGTGTCATCTTCTTCTCATTCATCATGGCATGAGCAGCTTCCATCAAGACCATGTTCTTCCTTTCAGCTACCCCATTTTGTTGAGGAGTGTAGCTGCAGGTAAGCTGCCTACGTATGCCATTTTCAGCCAGAAAGTTGTCAAACTCATTTGACACATACTCCCCACCGCTATCTGACCTCAAGCAAGAGATATAACAGTCAAATTCCTTTTCAACCTGCTTTTTAAACTGCTGAAAAACAGCAAACACCTCATCCTTTGTCTTCAGAATGTAAACCCAAGTATAGTGACTGTAATCATCAATGAATGTCACATAATACTTCAAGCCTCCCATGGATGCATTATGGGCTGGCCCCCAAACATGAGAGTGCACTAACTGCAACGGATGTGTACTCTGCCTTACATGCCTGACAAATGGCAACCTGGATTGCTTACCAAACTGGCAAGCATCACATACATGACCAATATTTGAATATTGGAACTTGGGTAAACCTGTAACAAGCTGTTTTTTTTTTGCATAATTTGCAGCCTTTGCAAATTTACATGCCCCACTCTCTTGTGCCAAATTTCCAAGTCTCTGATAGTGCTAGAACCATGGGCAAACATGGTTGAATCCAACTCTGGCAAGGTAGCATCAAGAGTAAACATTCTGCCATTCCTGTACCACGAGCTATTAACTTGCATCCATTACTAAACTCTTCAATAAAGCAACCATGCTTGTTGAATCTAACCTGCAAGTTCTACTCATAGTTAGTAGGTTCTTTGTAATCGAAGAAACATGGAATACATCATGCAAATTTTTCTTTTTGCCATCATGAACCACAAGAGGCACTTTGCCTTTATGCTCAATGCTATGGTGCGTGTCATCACCTATACAGACATAGCTATTTTTTTCAGCCACCATATCAGTGAACCAATCACCATGAGGAGTCACATGGTTCGATGTCCCTGAATCAATATACCAAACTGCATCATCAGTGGATTTTTCAGCAATTCTGTCTTTTACATACTGCATGGCAAACAATCTATCTCCTGAAGTATCATCTGCCTGATTAGATGTAGCAAAATGCCCATGTTGTTTGTGTTGAGATATTGAGCTCCACTCGTGATATGCCAGGGTGACCGCTGTGCATTTATGTCACCGACTTGTCAGTTGTAGATGCGGTTGGTACACCGCCCATGAATAATAGCTAGATGACAGCTATCCTTATCTACTCTAGTTCGTGGCTCAGTTAGTATGCCACCTTAGTTAGTTGAGTTTGGTTTGAGACCCATATATAGGGTTCTTCTATTTCTTTGTATAAGACTTCTTTTTGGCTTACACAACTAAGAAGAGGAAAAATAGTTTTCAGCCTCCACCTTTGTGTGTATTCCCCCATTGTGCAAGCAAGAAAGCTACAAGTGAGACTCCTTCCTTCTCTCCCACAATCTTGACATGGTATCAGAGCCTTGTTCGTGGTAAGGAGCTCAAGAAAGCAAGCCAAGCTCGTGGTGTTCTGGTAAGAGGAGCAGTGTTGCTTTCATTTTCTGTTTTGGGAGCAGATCTCTGCAGGTAGCACAGCCGGAAATTGCAAGAGTGCATTGTCTCAGGTTGAGACACCCTTCGCGGTGAAGCAAGAGGGCAGTATATGCTGCGCGATAGGGCTTTAGCCCTTGGCGACCCTGTTTTTTTGATTTGAGGCCATTTCGGGGCCTATTTTGGAGGCAGAAGTTTTCTGCACGCACTCAGGAAAAGGCCCAGTTTTATGCTGTGCGACCAGTATTTTGCAGGTTGGTGAAAAGTTACTATAGAAATTGCATCGTATACCTGTGCGCAGAGACATTGGGAGCTACAGAATCATCCCTGTTGCCTGTTGATGCAAAATCGTCACTAGGAAGTGACTGTGTGGTCATATACCACTTTCATCAGTTTTGCAGATTAGCCCTTGTGAGGCTGAAGTTGTGTTCTTTGCAGTGACAGAATTTTTTACAGTGTTCTATAATGGCGTCTGATTCTCTTTCACAGATTGTCACTGAAAAGCTTGACAAGAACAACTTCCAAGCATGGAAGTTTAGAATGACGAATTTCCTTATGGGAAAAGGATATTGGGAATTTGTTGCAGGAAATGAAGAAGAACCAGTTCTTCTTGATGTTCCCAATCAACAGCAAAAAGCATGGCATGAGAAAGCCAGGAAAGTTATGTACTGGCTGTCTATCAGTATTTCAGACTCTATGATTGTGCATATTCAGGATGCAAGTACGCCAAAGGAGGCATGGGATACTTTGTCAAAAATGTATAGCACAAATACGCAAGCCAGGAAAATGCAGCTCAAGCAAGAGTTGCACAATGTCCAAAGAGAAAATATGAGCATCAATGACTATCACATGAAGGTGAAGAAGATTGCAGATGCACTTGCTTCCATTGGGTTGCCAAGTGGAAGATGATGATTTAGTTTCTGTGACCTTGAATTGTCTAGGAAAGGATTATACACAGTTCTGAACATCTATTTCCATCCGTGAAAGATTTCCTGATTTTGAGAAGTTGATTGCTCTTTAAATTTCTGAGGAGTAGAGAAATGGTGGTGCATCTTCTTCAGGAGGAACTTCAAAAGAAGCTATCTTCTACTCAAATGCTGGAAGAGGTAGAGGCAGAGATAGAGGAGGCCGATCTGGAGGCCGTGGTAGAAATCAGAATATGCAGCAAACTCAAGAAAACCAGTCCTATGGAGGAGGACGTGGTAACTCTAGAGGCAGGGGGAGCCAAAGAAGTCGTGGTGGATGGAAAAGAGGCCAAAATGCAAACAGTAATGTTGAATGCTACTACTGTGGTAAAATGGGTCATATGGCTAAAGACTGCTATAAAAAGCAGAATGATATCATGAATGGAAAATTGCAACAAGGGAATTATGCATCTTCTAGTAGACAGGGTGATGACAGAAATGAGAATTTGTTCATGGTGCAACACATGAATAATTCTGTGACAAGTGCAGAAGAAAGCAATGATGTATGGTATGTTGACTCAAGTGCATCAAACCACATGACAGGTCATGCAGAATGGATGGAGGATGCAAGGAAAATGGAAAAACTAGGATTTGTGGAGACTGGTGATGATACTGCACATCCTATTGTGCAGATTGGAAAATTTCCTTTGTCTATGCAGGATGGGAAAAAGAAATACCTGTCCGATGTATTTCATGTCCCGAATATCACCAAGAATCTGGTTTCTGTTGGTCAAATGGTTGAGCAGGGCTTGCAGGTCACATTTAATCCTGATGGATGCTTTGTTGAGGATATGAAAAATAAAGGTCACTTGATAGCAAAAGGAAAGAAGAAGGGCAGAATGTTTACATTGGATGCAGACATGCCTGAATTGAGTGCAGCAATGTTTGCACATGGGATCGGTGTAGTTGTAGATATTGATATCTGGCATAAACGCATTGGTCATGTTAATGTACAGCGACTTAAATCAATGCAGGCCCAAAATATTGTTGCAGGATTGCCTAAATTCAAGGTTGCAGAAATGCATAAGGTATGTGAAGCCTGTCAGTTTGGAAAACAGGCAAGGAAACCATTTCCTAGACATGTTCAAGAAAGTAAGAAGCCATTGGAATTAATCCACTCTGATGTGTGGACTACTAAAGCTGCATCTCTTGGAAGCTGTCATTATTTTGTCACTTTTATTGATGACTATAGCAGAAAAGTTTGGGTGTATTTTATGAAAAAGAAAAGTGAAGTTTTTGGGCATTTGTAGGAGCATGGCATAAAGCAGCAATATTCATGTAGTGATACCCCACAACAAAATGGAATTGCAGAAAGGAAAAAGAGGCATATTGGAGAGGTATCTCGTGCCATGCTCAATGAAAAAGACTTGCCAGATTTTTACTAGGCTGAAGCAGTTGCTACAGCAGTCTACATAATGAACAGGACTCCCACTGCAGCAATACATGGGATGACTCCAGAGGAGAGGTATACTAGTAGGAAACCAGATATTTCTCATTTGAAAATTTTTGGTTGCATTGCCTATGTACATGTGCTAGATGAGTTGAGATCCAAGTTGGATCCAAAAGCTGAGAAGTGCATCTTTATTGGTTACTCTCTGCAGCAAAAAGGGTATAGATGCTATAACCCTTCTACTCGTAAGTTTACAGTGAGCAGAGATGTTGTCTTTGATGAGATGAGTAGCTGGTATAAACCAGTAAATGTGATTGATGATGTAGATGCACAAAACAGTAATGCTGCACAGAATTCACAACAGCAGTCACAAAATATTAGTGGACCTGGAGCGTCCTCTAGCAGTGGTTCACATTCTTCGCCATGGACAGGCAGATTGAGATCAGGAGAATCTTCTCAAGGCAGTGCAAATAGTGGTATGCAGGTGTGACGAAAAGGAAAAGAGAAGGTAGATCAACCCATGTTTGATGTGAATGCAGATCACTCTTATGTGGATGGTGAATCTAGTGGCTCAGAACAGAGCATTGATGATGAGTTGGGTATTCCTTCTATTGTTACACCTGGAGTAAGGAAGACCAGGGATGATTTGAGAGCACCTGGGAGTGAACCTACTTTGTGTAGGTCTACCAGAGTTAGGTATCCTATGGATAGGCTGAAATATGATGGATTTACAGCCATTCACTATGCATATATGGTCAAAGTGATACAGGAACCACAATCCACTTCTTTTGAGCAAGCCATGGGAAAAGAAAAATGGGAGAAAGCCATGGATGAAGAAATGGATGCCTTGGAAGCAAATGCTACATGGGAATTGGTACCTTTGTCTAAAGGTAAGAATGCAATTGGCTGTAAGTGGGTTTATAAGGTGAAGCACAATGCAGATGGTTCTGTGAACAGATACAAGGCAAGATTAGTAGTCAAGGGGTATGCACAAACATATGGCATTGACTATGAAGAAACATTCAGTCCGGTTGCAAGGATGGCAACCGTAAGAGCAGTCATTGCTATGGCTGCATCAAAGGAATGGTCTTTACATCAGATGGATGTAAAGAATGCCTTCTTGCATGGTGATTTGCAAGAAGAGGTATATATGGAGCAGCCACTAGGTTATGTGCATGTTGTTCATCCTGAGTTTGTTTGCACGTTGAAGAAAGCCTTGTATGGCTTGAAGCAAGCACCTAGAGCATGGTCTGACAAGATAGGACAGTATCTTGTCACTATTGGCTTTCAAATTTCCAAGGCAGATTTCTCACTTTATGTGAGAAAAACAGAGAAAGGTATTATGCTACTTGTCATTTATGTTGATGATTTGATTATGACAGGTGACAGTGATGAAGATATCCTTCATGTGAAAATGCTATTGAAGCAGAAGTTTGAGATGAAGGATTTGGGAGAGCTGCGTTATTTCTTGGGCATTGAGGTGATTAGATCACCAAGTGGGATATATCTCTTGCAGAGGCAGTATGGATTGGACATGCTATCCAAATATGGGATGACAGGCTGTAAGCCTATTTCAGTTCCTTTGGAGCAGAATGTGAAGCTGAGCGCAGATGCAGGTGAGCTTCTGGAAGATCCTACTATGTACAGACGCATAGTAGGAAGCTTGATTTATATGACTATTACCAGGCCACATTTGAGCTATGCTGTTGGATTGGTAAGTCAGTTTATGCAGGATCCAAGGAAACCGCATTTGGATGCGGCTAGACGCATACTCAGGTATGTGAAGTCCACATTGCAGTATGGACTATTTTATGAGACTGGGGTACAGATACAGTTGCATGGATACACTAATGCTGATTGGGCTGGTAGTATTTCTGATAGACGATCTACCAGTGGATATGTGTTCTCTTTTGGGAGTGCTGCAGTCACTTGGAGCAGCAAGAAACAAGCTACAGTTGCCTTATCCAGCACAGAGGCTGAGTACAGGGGCGCAGCAATGGCTGCATGTGAGGTAGCTTGGTTGCATAAGCTACTTTATAATATGCATCAGTCTACAGATGGACCAGTTGTCATTTATTGTGACAACATGAGTAGTATACACTTAGCAAATAACCCAGTCTATCATGCTAGAACAAAGCACATTGAGGTGCATTATCACTATGTGCGAGAGAGGGTTTTACTAGGTCTTATTGATCTAGTTTATGTCAGCACAGAGGATCAGGTAGCTGACATATTTACGAAGGCATTGGGCGTAGAGAAGCTGCGCAAGTTCAGAGACCTGCTTGGTGTGCAGGAATTGGGATTGAGCTCGAGGGGGAGTGTTGAGATATCGAGCTCCACTCGTGATATGCCAGGGTGACCGTTGTGCATTTATGTCACCAACTTGTCAGTTGTAGATGCGGTTGGTACACCGCCCATGAATAATAGCTAGATGATAGCTATCCTTATCTACTCTAGTTCGTGGCTCAGTTAGTATGCCACCTTAGTTAGTTGAGTTTGGTTTGAGACCCATATATAAGGTTCTTCTATTTCTTTGTATAAGACTTCTTTTTGGCTTACACAACTAAGAAGAGGAAAAACAGTTTTCAGCCTCCACCTTTGTGTGTATTCCCCCATTGTGCAAGCAAGAAAGCTACAAGTGAGACTCCTTTCTTCTCTCCCACAATCTTGACAGTTTGCCTTTCTGATTGCCCTGCTTCTTCTAGCAGTCCTTGGCAATATGCCCATACTTTCCGTAGTAATGACAATCCTTATCCTTGTTCGGATTGTCAGATGGACGCTGCTGTTGCCAGGATCCTGTACCTCTAGGGCTAGATCTCCCCCTGCCTCTAAAGTTTCCACCACCTCTTGCATTCGATATCTGCTGATTGTTATTGCCATAGGATGCATTTTGCTAGCCTTCTCTGCCAAATCCATAGCCTCTACCACGGTTTCCACGGTCACATTGATTGGAATAGAAAACTGCATCCTTGTTTTTAGAACTGCTAGATCCTGCAACCAAACCAAGCTTAACCTCTTCATGGATAAGCAATGCAACCAGCTCATTGAAATCAGGCATTTCAGCCCGCACAGACACAGAAGTGTCAAAAGACTTATATTCATGCCCCAAGCCGTTCAAGGTCACAGCAACCATGTCTTCATCTTCAACCTGTGAACCAACAGATGCCAGATCCGCAATGGTCTTAACCTCCGTGACATAATCCTGTATAGATCTGCTCTTTCTCTCCATGTTGTTGAACTTCTGCTTCAACTGTATCTTCCTAGCACTTGTTGTTGTGCCATAGTACTTGACCAAAATGTCCCATGCATTCTTAGGAGAGCTGCAGTTCATTATCTGCATTACCATGGCATCTGAGATACATAACGAGAGCTAGTGCAAGACTCTACGAGCTCTTTCTGTCCAAGCTCGGTGTAATCGTCTCTGATCAGCCATAGGTCAATCTGGGAGCTTAGGTTCAATTTTTGCTCCAGTCACCAACTCCCAATAGCCTTTCCCTATTAAGAAGTTCTCCATGCGGAACTTCCATATGGCATAATTTTTACTGTCACGATTTTCCCCCACTATCTGGGTTATGTTGTCAGTCCTTTATGCATTTGCCATGTTGTACCAGATAGTATCTAGTCACTACCTGACTTCCTGCAAAGACAACAAGTCACTCTGACCAACTTCAGTCCTTGACTGTTTATGATAGTTTTTTGTAGCTATTCTCTACAGAAAACCAAGGAATTTCAGCCCTTCACAACCTCAAAAACATCCACAAACATGTGGTACAACCCGTAGGTACATCAATTATAGTACATAGACTTTGCAGGTACTGTAACTCTATGTCATGCAAGCTTATTGCAGTAAAGAGAATACGCAGTCTGAAACCTACAAATTTTCCAGTAACCAGTAGTGAATTTACTGTGAAAAACCACTTTAAAACATGTCATACATGCTCAAACTTTCCTAGACATTTGCTAGTATATGTAGGCAACTAGACATAGTCATACGGGCACAAAATAGTGCATATCTAGCAAGTACAAGTGACATAAATCTGCTTACAGATTGTATACAGCCAATAAACTGTCAAACCAAGATGTATTTCAGCCCAAGAGATCCTCAAGCCACTTCATACATATGCCACTGTGTGTACAGGTCAATACATGACCAAACAAACATCCGCAAACACTCTATCTATAAGAGACAATGTCATATAATGCATTCACTATTTATGACCAGCCAATACTCTATGAATACATTTGTTTCCAGATTCAGATTTTAGTTTTTAAGAGCCTTCAATGCTCATCTCAATGCTCATAGCATTCAACAATCATATCCCGTACCATACAACTCCCTGTAGGTAACAAAAGGCATGTACTTCTTCAAGGCAATGAGTATATGATGATGACAGTTTTATTACAGTTTTCAGCCTGTCATAAAATTTCAGATCTGAATATTTTTTCAGTAAAATGCAACCCAAATGCATCAAACTCAGTACATATGCTTCCTCAATGAACCCTCACTTCAGTAGAGCTCAAAATGCTCATCAAATGGCTTCAATGCTTCAAAGAGTGATCAATGTATGCTGCCTTGTTTCAGTTTACAACAGCCTGTCTTCAATTTCAGATCTGTACTTTAGTATTCCAGCTCATTTATCAACTCCAGACCAAGCATTGAAATTTCAGATCATTAATATGTCTTCCCAAGCAAGCATACAAGCTCTGGATCACTCAAGTAGTGATTTATGTCTTCAATAGCAGTAGGACAGCCTTCATTTACAGTAGGCGCAAACATGCCATCAGCATGACAGTTTACAGCAGCAAGTCATCTCCTTCTACATGCTCAACCAAGTCTCCTGAAGGCTCTAATCAAGCCTCAAGCATTGCCATGAACCATAGAACCCAAAATAGCAAAATGCATACCTTCACAGATACAATGACAGCCTGCACACTGTCAGCCTGCTTCTCTTCAACCACTACCCTGAGTCTTCAGGTTGCAGGTCTTTCTCATAGCTTCATGCCTTCAAGAGCCCATCCATGATGGCTCTGATACCATGTTAAGATAGAGAGGCAGAGACGGAGTGAGGAGCAAGCATGCTCTCATCTTCTTCATTCATTCATTCTTTCATAACCACACACAAAAGGTAAGTGCATACAATAGTACTAAGGTCCATAGGACCATTCACACTTGGTCTAAGACCATCGACTTATTTAATGTTCCACACTTGTTGATACAGCTGGACAAGACTAATATCGGTCATACATACTAGCAGGAGAATAGTATGAGCTTGATATTCTAATAATCTGGTCGTGCAGCTGGGGGCTCAAAGGCATATATCAGAAGGCTTGAATTTACAAGCCAAGACCCAGAAGACGAAGACATAGTACCACCTACTTATCTTAGGGTCAAACTCACCGCAAAAAGGGAGCATTGTATCGATGCTCTCATCGACAAAGGAGCTGATTTTAATATCTTGACCTATAAAGCATGGACTCTACTAGGCCAACCAAAGCTCACACCGACTAATGCAACTCTTAGTCCTTACTGGGGACACTCCCAAGCACTTATGGGAAAGTGCAAAATCCTTGTAACTATTGAAACAGAAAGCTTGCCTATCCTATTCCATGTCCCTCCAAATAGTGCTAGTTGTGGAAAGGAAGCCCTCCTTGGATGACCCTTCAAAAGGGCGACCAAGTGTGAGGCCGACTATGTAGCATAGAGGATACACTTGACACTACCAGGTGTGAGGATAATCACAACCTAAAGCAAAGGTGACCTCATCAAACCCCGAGGGAAGGACAAGGAACATTCTGACATACTAGGCAAGTCTAGTGATGAGAGCAAGGACTTGTTGAAAGAGTTGATAGAAGCGCAGGTTGAACAGAGAGAACCAATGAGCAAGGCCAAGACTTGAAACAAGAAGGTCAGGAGGCAACGCCAAGGACAGGCTTTGGACTTACAAATATCGTAGAAGACCACAAGAGAAGCCTAGGCCTTATAGACAAAGGCATCGATGGAGAGCCATCACAATGCCGAGATAGATATCCAAAGCGTTGCTATGTGCTCAAGGATATTACGCAGGTAACCGATGGATTTGGGTGCCAAAACCCCTGCTAAACCACCTCTGTCAGGCTGAAGGCCAGGACGTATCAAGAGCGAAGAAGTGCAGGAGGAATTCTAAATGAAAAAACAAGTCTCTAGTAAAAAAATTTGGAGTGGCCGAGCCCCTCACGATTGAAATCAAGAAACCAAACGGGACTATTCGAAAGGTAGATACTTAGCCTAGCGTGCTTGATAAGCAGATATCAGATGTAATCATTGAGGGTACGCAAAAGCCACTAGTGCCCAAGGAGCCTTTGATTTCCCAAGTGGATAGCAAGCATCATAGGCACAACATTGCTCATGGCAAGGCTAAATTATCAACAAAGAAAATGGCAAAATCATCTAGCAGCTACGAGCAAATCTTTCAGCCCTAGTATCAAAGCCACTTAGGAGTCCCAAGTCTCCTACACCCTATTTTCCTAAATGGACACATGAAGCACAACAACAGTCGTCAGGTGCAACTGCTCAATCCCAATCTCCATCTCCATCTAAGCTTCCAAATGTCCAAAAGGTGGGACATGACACCACATGTAGCTCTCGGCCCAAGGATATGCTTGTGCAATCTATTGTGACTAGATCAACTAAGGCTCGATTTGCACAAGTGAATGCTCAAAGGGCAACAAAAGACACAAACACTTCCAATATGCATGAGGACCTGATGCCGCAATCTATTAACAGTAGCCACTCTACTGAACTAGCCATTACTACTTCCAATCAGGAATCATAGCAGTCACAGCCTTTGGTTGTGAAGACACCTTTGGTGGAAGGCGTCTTTGGCCATTCACTTGTGAAAGAGGTGTTTCAACCAACATCTTTGATACCCTTGGTACTACCAAAGCACTTGAATCCTAGGCTTGAGGAGAGATTCCTTGAAGAGGTGGCCAAAGAGAGGGCACATCTGACCAATCAACCTAGCAAGGCTCTTCAACAGGCCGCATCCATTCCCCATAAGGACACACTAGAGAAAGAGAATGTTGAGGCCCAACCAAACATATCAACGATTGACGTGGTTCAGGGTCCTGAGTCCTTAAAGGACGCACCGCAATTGCTCAAGAAAAAGAGGAGAAAACAATGGCAGTTGCTAGTGGTTGTAGATCCCAAGAAGATTGAGATCAAGAGTGCCGAAGAGCCAAGGAATAAAGCATTGAGTCCACCCATGAATGAACCCATTGCCATCTCTCCTAACAGCAGTGAAACCTTAGACACATCTATGTACTTTAAAAAATCAAAGCAACCATTACCATCAACGGTTGCTTGCAACACTCTATCCACTGAGAATAGTGTTGAGATGACAAGCTCAACACATGCGGACATTGATGATGGGCCGCCTGGTTAGATGGGTCCACATGTCTACACTTAGCATGTTGGTGGTCATTATGACTCTCACATGGCCACTGACTCATTACTTATTATATTCAGGTTATTACACCTATTTACAGCTGGCATAGTTATAGCGCCAATCGACTAGTGTAGTCAGTTATGCATTGTTTGACTTAGTAGGCTACTTTCCTTTATGTTGTATCTTATCTATACTTTATGTACATTGTAAAGAGTGTGGAAGAAGAAGAAGAAAACAGCAAGAAAACTTTTTGGCCTCCATCTCTCTTCTTGTGTCTTGAGTGAGCTTCTCCTTGTGCATTCTGTGTGTGTTCGGCGCAGCATCTTGAGCAAGTCCCCCCACCACGCGATCTTTGACATGGTATCAGAGCCGAGCCATTGAGAGAGGCTAATTTTGAAGGCTGAAGTGAAGGAGAAGAAGCAAGGTTCGAGCAAGCAAGCCACGGGTAAGAAGGTCTCCCATCCTTCCACTCTTTCTCTTGGATAGTGCTTGTGGAGGCACCAGAAGCAGGGCAGAGCAAAAATCTCAGATTGCAGTGAGATTTGGTGTGCGCGAAGAGCATTGTGAATTTTGTAGATAGACCCTTTAGGCTTTCCCGCTGTTATTTTGGGCATCTGAGGTCGTTTCAGGCCCCTTTTAGAGCCGCAATGTTGCGGACAGCAGTTTCAGAGTACACTGTGATTTCGACTGTTTTGATCGAAAGTGGGTGTGTAAGTTACAGATTGCAAATCTGTAATTCTTGAGGTGTTTGCAGGAAGCAAACATAAGGTTTATCTGCAAACAGGTTGCAGATTGCATGTCTTGTTGAGCAGACAGTGAAAAAGGCTGTCTAGTGTTTTGTTGTGCACTACAGGTCGGGGGTGTTGAGATATCGAGCTCCACTCGTGATATGCCAGGGTGACCATTGTGCATTTATGTCACCGACTTGTCAGTTGCAGATGCGGTTGGTACACCGCCCATGAATAATAGCTAGATGACAGCTATCCTTATCTAATCTAGTTCGTGGCTCAGTTAGTATGCCACCTTAGTTAGTTGAGTTTGGTTTGAGACCCATATATAGGGTTCTTCTATTTCTATGTACTTGAGTTCTTTTTGGCTTACACAACTAAGAAGAGGAAAACTATTTTCAACCTCCACCTGTGTGTGCATTCCGCCATTGTGCAAGCAGGAAAGCTACAAGTGAGACTCCTTCCTTCTCTCCCACAATCTTGACATGGGATTAGAGCCTTGTTCGTGGTAAGGAGCTCAAGAAAGCAAGCCAAGTTTGCAGTGTTCTAGTAAGAGGACCAGTGTTGCTTTCATTTTTCTATTTTGGGAGCAAGTCTCTGCAGGTAGCACAACCGGAAAGTGCAAGAGTGCATTGTCTGAGATTGAGACGCCCTTCACGGTGTAGCAAGAGGGCAGTATATGCTGTGGAAAAGGGCTTTAGCCCCTGGTTGCTCTGTTTTTTTTATTTGAGCCATTTCGGGGCCTGTTTTGGAGGTGGAAGTTTTCTGCACGCACTCAGGAAAAGGCTATGTTTTATGTTGTGCGACCACTGTTCTATAGGTCGGTGAAAAGTTACTGTAGAAATTGCATCATATGCCTGTGCGTAGAGACATTGGGAGTTACAGAATCATCCTTGTTGCCTATTGATGCAAAATCGTCACTAGGAAGTGACTGTGTGGTCAAATACCACTTTCGTCAGTTTTGCAGATTTGCCCTTGTGAGGCTGAAGCTGTGTTCTTTGCAGTGACAGAATTTTTTGCAGTGTTCTGTAATGGCGTCTGATTCTCTTTCACAAATTGTCACTGAAAAGCTTGACAAGAACAACATCCAAGCATGGAAGTTCAGAATGACGAATTTCCTTATGGGAAAAGGATATTGGGAATTCATTGCAGGAAATGAAGAAGAACCAGTTCTTCCTGATGTTCTCAATCAACAGCAAATGCAAGCATTTAAAGCATGGCATGAGAGAGCCAGGAAAGTTATGTACTGGCTGTCTGTCAGCATTTCAGACTCTATGATTGTGCATATTCAAGATGCAAGTACGCCAAAGGAGACATGGGATACTTTGTCAAAAATGTATAGCACAAATACGCAAGCCAGGAAAATGCAGCTCAAGCAAGAGTTGCACAATGTGCAAAGAGAAAATATGAGCATCAATGACTATCACATGAAGGTGAAGAAGATTGCAGATGCACTTGCTTCCATTGGGTTGCCAAGTGGAAGATGATGATTTAGTTTCTGTGACCTTGAATGGTCTAGGAAAGGATTATACACAGTTCTGAACATCTATTTCCGTCCGTGAAAGATTTCCTGATTTTGAGAAGTCGATTGCTCTTCAAATTTCTGAGGAGCAGAGAAATGGTGGTGCATCTTCTTCAGGAGGAACTTCAAAAGAAGCTATCTTCTACTCAAATGCTGGAAGAGGTAGAGGCAGAGATAGAGGAGGCCGATCTGGAGGCCGTGGTAGAAATCAAAATATGAAGCAAACTCAAGAAAACCAGTCCTATGGAGGAGGACGTGGTAACTCTAGAGGCAGGGGGAGCCAAAGAAGTCGTGGTGGATGGAAAAGAGGCCAAAATGCAAACAGTAATGTTGAATGCTACTACTGTGGTAAAATGGGTCATATGGCTAAAGACTGCTATAAAAAGCAGAATGATATCATGAATGGAAAATTGCAACAAGGGAATTATGCATCTTCTAGTAGACAGGGTGATGACAGAAATGAGCATTTTTTTATGGTGCAGCACATGAATAATTCTGTGACAAGTGTAAAAGAAAGCAACGATGTATGGTATGTTGACTCAGGTGTATCAAACCACATGATAGGTCATGCAGAATGGATGGAGGATGCAAGGAAAATGGAAAAACCAGGATTTGTGGAGACTGGTGATGATACTGCACATCCTATTGTGCAGATTGGAAACATTCCCTTGTCTATGCAGGATGGAAAAAAGAAATACCTGTCCGATGTATTTCATGTCCCGAATATCACCAAGAATCTGGTTTCTGTTGGTCAAATGGTTGAGCAGGGCTTGCAGGTCAGATTTAATCCTCATGGATGCTTTGTTGAGGATATGAAAAATAAAGGTCGCTTGATAGCAAAAGGAAAGAAGAAGTGCAGAATGTTTACGTTGGATGCAGACATGCCTGAATTGAGTGCAGCAATGTTTGCACATGGGACTGGTGTAGTTGTAGATATTGATATCTGGCATAAACGCATTGGTCATGTTAATGTACAGCGACTTAAATCAATGTAGGCCCAAAATATTGTTGAAGGATTGCCAAAATTCAAGGTTGCAGAAATGCATAAGGTATGTGAAGCCTGTCAATTTGGAAAATAGGCAAGGAAACCATTTCCTAGACATGTTCAAGAGAGTAAGAAGCCATTGGAATTAATCCACTCTGATGTGTGGACTACTAAAGCTGCATCTCTTGGAGGCTGTCATTATTTTGTCACTTTTATTGATGACTATAGCAGAAAATTTTGGGTGTATTTTATGAAAAAGAAAAGTGAAGTTTTTGGGCATTTCAAAACTCTTAAAGCTATGGTTGAAAAAGAAACATGCCTGTAAATAAAATGCCTAAGGTCAGATGGAGGGGGAGAGTACCTCTCAAATGAGTTTGCAAGGTTCCTGCAGGAGCATGGCATAAAGCAACAATATTCATGCAGTCATACCCCACAACAAAATGGAATTGCAGAAAGGAAAAATAGGCATATTGGAGAGGTATCTCGTGCCATGCTCAATGAAAAAGACTTGCCAGATTTTTACTGGGCTGAAGCAGTTGCTATAGCAGTCTACATAATGAATAGGACTCCCACTGTAGCAATACATGGGATGACTCTAGAGGAGAGGTATATTGGTAGAAAATCATATATTTCTCATTTGAAAATTTTTGGTTGCATTGCCTATGTTCATGTGCCAGATGAGTTAAGATCCAAGTTGGATCCAAAAGCTGAGAAGTGCATCTTTATTGGTTACTCTCTGCAGTACTCCTAAGTTTATAGTGAGCAGAGATGTTGTTTTTGATGAGATGAGTAGCTGGTATAAACCAGTAAATGTGATTGATAATGTAAATGCACAAAATGGTAATGCTGCACAGAATTCACAGCAGCAGCCACAAGATATTGGTGGACCTGGAGCGTCCTCTAGCAGTGGTTCACATTCTTCGCCATGGATAGGCAGATTGAGATCAGGAGAATCTTCTCAAAGCAATGTAGATAGTGGTATGTAGGTATTACGAAAAGGAAAAGAGAAGGTAGATCAGCCCATGTTTGATGTGAATGTAGGTCACTCTTATGTGGATGGTGAATCGAGTGGCTCAGAACAGAGCATTGATGATGAGTTGGGTATTCCTTCTATTGTTACACCTGTAGTAAGGAAGACCAGGGATGTTTTGAGAGCACCTGGGAGTGAACCTACTTTGCACAGGTCTACCAGAGCTAGGTATCCTGTGGATAGGCTGAAATATGATGGATTTACAGCCATTCACAATGCCTATATGGTCAAAGTGATACAGGAACCAGAACCCACTTCTTTTGAGCAAGCCATGGATGAAGAAATGGATGCCTTGGAAGCAAATGCTACATGGGAATTGGTACCTTTGCCTAAAGATAAGAATGCAATTGGTTGTAAGTGGGTTTATAAGGTGAAACACAATGCAGATGGTTCTGTGAATAGATACAAGGCAAGATTAGTAGTCAAGGGGTATGCACAAACATATGGCATTGATTATGAAAAAACATTCAGTCCGGTTGCAAGGATGGCAACCGTAAGAGCAGTCATTGCTATGGCTGCATCAAAGGAATGGTCTTTACATCAGATGGATGTAAAGAATGCCTTCTTGCATGGTGATTTGCAAGAAGAGGTCTATATAAGCAGCCGCCAGATTATGTGCATGCTATTCATCCTGAGTTTGTTTGCAGGTTGAAGAAAGCCTTGTGTGGCTTGAAGCAAGAACCTAGAGTATGGTCTGACAAGATAGGACAGTATCTTGTCACTATTGGCTTTCAGATTTCCAAGGCAGATTTCTCACTTTATGTGAGAAAAACAGAGAAAGGTATTATGCTACTTGTCATTTATGTTGATGATTTGATTATGACAGGCGACAGTGATGAAGATATCCTTCATGTGAAAATGCTATTGAAGCAGAAGTTTGAGATGAAGGATTTGGGAGAGCTGCATTATTTCTTGGGCATTGAGGTGATTAGATCACCAAGTGGGATACAGCTCTTGCAGAGGCAGTATGGATTGGACATGCTATCCAAATATGGGATGACAGGCTATTTCAGTTCCTTTGGAGCAGAATGTGAAGCTGAGTGCAGATGCAGGTGAGCTTTTGGAAGACCCTACTATGTACAGACGTATAGTAGGAAGCTTGATTTATATGACTATTACCAGGCCAGATTTGAGCTATGCTGTTGGATTGGTAAGTCAGTTTATGCATACTCCAAGGAAACTGCATTTGGATGCGGCTAGACGCATACTCAGGTATGTGAAGTCCACATTGCAGTATGGACTAATTTATGAGACCGGGGTTCAGATACAGTTGCATGGATACACTGATGCTGATTGGGCTGGTAGTATTTCTGATAGGCGATCTACCAGTGGATATGTGTTCTCTTTTGGGAGTGCTGGAGTCACTTGGAGCAGCAAGAAACAGCCTACAGTTGCCTTGCCGAGGCCAGAGGCTGAGTACAGGGGTGCAACAATGGCTGCATGTGAGGTAGCTTGGTTGCATAAGCTACTTTATGATATGCATCAGCCTACAGATGGGCCAGTTGTCATTTATTGTGACAACATGAGCAGTATACACTTGGCAAATAACCCAGTCTATCATGATAGATTAAAGCACATTGAGGTGCATTATCACTATGTGTGGGAGAGGGTTTTACTAGGTCTTATTGATCTAGTTTATGTCAGCACAGAGGATCAGGTAGCTGACATATTTACGAAGGCATTGGGCGTAGAGAAGCTGCGCAAGTTCAGAGACCTGCTTGGTGTGTAAGAATTGGGATTGAGCTCGAGGGGGAGTGTTGAGATATCGAGCTCCACTCGTGATATGCTAGGGTGACCATTGTGCATTTATGTCACCGATGTGTTAGTTGCAGATGCGGTTGGTACACCGCCCATGAATAATAGCTAGATAACAGCTATCCTTATCTACTCTATTTCGTGGCTCAGTTAGTATGCCACCTTAGTTAGTTGAGTTTGGTTTGAGACCCATATATAGGGTTCTTCTATTTCTATGTACTTGAGTTCTTTTTGGCTTACACAACTAAGAAGAGGAAAACTGTTTTCAGCCTCCACCTGTGTGTGTATTCCCCCATTGTGCAAGCAAGAAAGCTACAAGTGAGACTCCTTCCTTCTCTCTCACAATTTTGACAAAGGGTTGCAGAAGATTTGCTTGTTGTTTGGTATTAGTTTTGTGATAATTGCAGAGAACAGTGGAAGCCCCATCATTGAGAAGCTGGACAAGAACAACTACCCTTCATGGAAGTTCCGTGTCACGAACTTCCTTATTGGAAAAGGCCTCTACGAGTTTGTTTCAGGTGAAGAAAAGGAGCCAGAGGTGAGTGATCCTCCAACTGCAGAAGAGACAAAGGCACGGAAGGAATGGAATGCAAAAGACAAGAAGGTCATGTATTTGCTGTCTGCAGTAATTGAAAATAATATGTTGGGATATATTAGAAATGCAGAGAATTCATATGCAGCTTGGACCATTCTTGAAAGTATGTTTTTTGTAAATACAAAGGCACGAAAGATTCAACTCAAGCAAGAGTTGAATACATTGAAGAAAGGGAAGATATCTATCAATGAGTATGCACTGAAGGTAAGGACCATTGCAGATGCATTGGCAGCGATTGATGCAATGCCCAATGATGATGATTTTGGTGTCGTCTACCTTGGGTGGACTTAACAATGAATAGGCTTGGAAGTCTTTTGTAACTTCTGTATATGTCAGAAAGCCATTTCCAGATTTCGATGAGTTGGTCTCCCTTATGAAGAGATCAACATGCAGAATGAGATATCTGAAAGAAGTGGTGAACATGTCCAAGCTTTCTACTTCAGTTCAGGAAGGGGGCGTGGCAGGTTCTCTTCAAGAGGCCGTGGTATAGGACGTGGTAGTGACAACCAGCAAAACAGATTGAATCAGCAATTTGGCGATATGCAGGTTTTAGGAGGTTGTTGTAACTTTAGAGGCAGGGGGAGCTTTAGAGGAAGAGGTGGATTGCAGAATAGAGGCTCTAACAACTCTGGTATTGTGTGTCACTACTGTGGCAAAACAAGTCATATTGCAACCCAATGTTATGCTAAGAAAGATGATATTCGCAGTGGTAAGTTGCAGCAAGGAAACTATGCATCATCTTCACGACAGAATGAAGACAAAAATGAACATCTGTTTGTTATGCAGCATATTTTGAATGCTGTTACAGGAAAGGGAACACATGATGATGTTTGGTATGTTGATTCAGGTGCATCCAATCATATGACCAGCCATGCAGAATGGTTTGGAGAGATGCAGGATTTGCAAAATGCAGGTTATGTGCAGACGGGTGATGATTCATGTCACCCAATTTCACACATTGAAAAAGTTCCCTTGTCCTTGCATGATGGTAAGACAAAGAGTCTTTTAGATGTATTACATGTGACATCTATTACAAAGAACTTGGTGTTAGTCGGTCAAATGGTAGAGCAAGGGCTGCAAGTCAGATTTAATGCAAAGGGCTGCTTTGTAGAAGACTTCAATGACAAGTGCTGGTTGGTAGCAAAAGGAAGTAGAGTTGGACGTATGTTTACTCTGGATGCTGGAATTCCTACTATGAATGCTACTATGTATGCTAAAGGAAAAGGTGTTGTTGCAGATATTGAAATTTGGCACAAACGCGTTGGACATGCAAATGTACAAAGGCTGAAATTAATGCAGTCCAAAGGGTTGGTTACAGGTTTGCCTACATTTAGAGTTGCAGAATTTCATAAGGTATGCGAAGCATGTCAGTTTGGTAAGCAAGCGAGACAACCCTTTTCACATGATAGAGATGTAAGCAGAAATATCCTTGATGTTGTGCATATAGACATTTGGGAGTCTACACAAAATGTATCTCTTGGAGGTAGTTCATACTTTGTTACATTCATTGATGATTGTTCTAGAAAGCTGTGGGTATATTTTATGAAGGAAAAGAGTGAAGCGTTTGAGCACTTTAGAACTTTCAAGGCTGCAGTTGAAAGAGATATAGGCTTGAAAGTAAAGTGCTTGAGGTCAGATGGAGGGGGAAAGTACCTGTCGAATGAGTTCAATGATTTTCTGAGGTTTCATGGGATAAAGAGACAGTTCACATGCAGGTATACCCCACAGCAAAATGGGGTTGCAGAAAAAAAACAGGCATATTGCAGAAGTTGCACGTGCCTTGATGGCTGTAAAGAATATGCCTAAGCATTATTGGTCTGAGGCTGTTCATACTGCTGTTTATATTATGAATAGAACTCCCACAACTGCAGTTCATGGGATGACTCCTGAAGAATGCTTTACTGGCAAGAAGCCTGATGTATCACACTTGAAGGTATTTGGCTGTGTTGCATATGTTCATGTGCCAGATGAGCTACGGAAGAAGCTTGATCCAAAGGCAGAAAAATGTGTCTTTATTGGACACTCTTTAGAGAAGAAAGGGTATCACTGTTATAACCATGTCACATGTAAGTTCAGAGTGAGCAGGGATGTCATCTTTGATGAAATGAGCAGTTGGTGTGTATCTAGTGGTGATGCATTAGATGATGATGATGATCATGACACTCATGTGCAGGCTGAAAAGTAAGAATCGCAGACTCTTAGTGGACCAGAGACATCATCTGGTAGTCCTTGGTCTGGGAGACTAAGGAGTATCTCTACATCTTCACGCGCATCTAATAGCACTACAGGTAAAGACAAAGGAAAGAATAAAGTGTCAGATGGCATTGATGCAGTTTTTGATGGAGACTCCAGTGGCTCAGAGAGCTTGGATGATGAGCTTGGTATTCCTTCTATTAGGACACCAGGTGTACAGAGAGCTCATAGTAATGTAAAGGCTCCATTGAGTGATCCGGTGGTACGCAAATCTAGTAGGGTCAGATACCCTGTTAAAAGATTTGGCATTGAAGGTTATGCAGCTCACCATTATGCTTATATGGTGAAACTAGTTGAGGATGTTGAGCCCACATGTTTTGAGGAGGCTGTTGGTCATGCTCATTGGGATGCAGCTAATAGATGAGGAGATGGCTGGATTAGAGGCCAATAAGACTTGGGATCTAGTATTATTGCCAAAGCGCAAGAAAGCTATTGGATGTAAGTGGGTTTATAAGATTAAGCACAATGCAGATGGTTCTATTAGTAGGTACAAAGTTAGGCTGGTTGCAAAAGGCTATGCCCAGACATATGGCATAGATTATGATGAAACCTTCAATCTAGTTGCTAGGATGGCAATTGTCAGATGTGTGATTGCTTTGGCAGCAGCCAAAGGTTGGAGGTTGCAGCAAATGGATGTGAAGAATGCCTTCTTGCATGGTGATTTGCAGGAAGAAGTGTATATGGATCAGCCAGCAGGTTATGAAGATTTAGAGCATCCCATGTATGTGTGCAGGTTGAAGAAGGTGCTCTATGGGTTCAAGCAAACACCTAGAGCATGGTCTGACAAGATCAAGAGTATCTTGTCAATATTGGCTTTTATGTTTCTGATGCTGATCACTCACTTTATGTGAGAAAGGGAGATGCAGGTTTGGTCATCATAGTCATCTATGTGGATGACTTGATTATTACAGGTGATAGTGATAGTGGGATTGCTGAAGTTAATGACTTTTTGAAGAAGAAGTTTGAGATGAAGGATTTAGGTGAGCTAAGCTACTTCCTTGGCATTGAGGTGATCAAATGTGAGGATGGTATATGGCTGTCCCAAAGACAGTATGGCTTGGATATGTTGTCCAAGTATGGTATGACAGCATGCAAACCACTTTCAGTCCCGTTGGAGCAGAATGTAAAGTTGAGTGCTGATGTTGGGGATGAGATAGAAGACCCTACTATGTTCAGGAGGATAGTGGGGAGTTTGATCTACATGACCATTACAAGGCCAGACTTGAGCTACGCTGTTGGTCTTGTGAGTCAGTTTATGCAAGTACCTAGAAAGCCACATTTGGATGTAGTGAGACGCATATTAAGATATGTGAAGTCCACATTACATTATGGACTTTTCTATGAGACAGGTACAAATGTACAAGTGTTTGGATACACATATGCAGATTGGGCTGGTAGTATGTCTGACAGAAGATTTACTAGCGGATACATGTTCTCTCTTGGTAGTGCAGCAGTTGCTTGGAGTAGCAAAAAGCAATCTACAGTTGCTTTGTCAAGTACAGAGGCTGAGTATAGAGGTGCTGCTGTTGCAGCATGTGAGGTAGTATGGCTACAAAAGTTAATGACTGATTTGGATGTGCAGGTGGAAGGTCCAATTTTCATTTATTGTGATAACATGAGCAGTATAGAGTTGGCTAGGAACCCTGTGTTCCATGCTAGAACAAAACATATTGAGGTACACTACCACTTTGTGAGAGAGAAGGTACTAGCAGGTGAGATTGACTTGGTGTATATTAGCACACATGATCAGATAGCTGACATCTTCACGAAGGCATTGGGTATAGAGAAGCTTCAAAATTTTCGAAGCTTACTTGGAGTTGCAGAGATGCAGTTGAGCTTGAGGGGGAGTGTTGAGATGACAAGCTCAACACATGCGAACAGATGGACCACCTTGTTAGATGGGTCCACACGTCTACACTTAGCACGTCGGTGGTCATTATGACTCTCACACGGCCACTGACTCATTACTTATTATATTCAGGTTGTTACACCTATTTACAGCTGGCATAGTTATAGCACCAGTCAACTAGTGTAGTCGGTTATGCATTGTTTGACTTAGTAGGCCACTTTCCTTTATGTTGTATCTTATCTATACTTTGTGTACATTGTAAAGAGTGTGGAAGAAGAAGAAGAAAACAACAAGAAAACATTTTGGCCTCCATCTCTCTTCTTGTGTCTTGAGTGAGCTTCTCCTTGTGCATTCTGTGTGTGTTCGGCGCAACATCTTGAGCAAGTCCCCCCACCATACGATTCTTGACAAATAGAACTCGCATTCACCAATTAAGAGTGGATACAACACTATCACAACAAGTTGACAAGACTATATCGGTCACATCCAAGGAGAACCATGACACAATAACAACAAAGACTAAGGAGAAACATGGAAACCCCGAGAGCGTAAGCAATCCTAGCATTGACCAATCTTTCTCATCTAGGCATGAGCCCCCAGCTATGCTAAAGCCTAGGGAAACTCCTAGAACCTTGCATAAGATAGCAACTTAGCAAGCCCTCATCGAACATAGAAGTGTCGCAGAATGCTTAACTAAGTTGGATGCTAAGCTCAAAGTGTTCGCACCTGTCTACTTTCTTGTAGACATGGGCGCATTCCCAAGGGAGCAACTTGAAGAATACTTGGCCATTTCCCCTATCCTGGGAAGAGCAAGTACATCTTGACGAGCACTATGGCAGGCTCCTGCATGAACGCATGCGACTCGTTTCTGATGAGGAAGCTGACGAACTACGCTTAACTATGACATTCAATGATGTGCTCTACCAACCAAATCTCTTAGAGATAGAGCAACTAAAGCAACAATCAGAGGGTCAAAGTCAATTTGAAAAGTATTAGTTTGAAAACCGCATGAGAATGGCCGAATTGGGAGCCCAGATTATGACAGTCTTAGAGGAGCAATTGGCCAAGTCTCAAAGAGATCCAAACTATGTGGCACCAACTTCCTTTCGAGTGTGCTGATTGCCATTCGGGGTATGGACTTAGCCAAAACTAGCCAAGAAAACTCTCTAATTGATAAGGTTCTCACTGAGGAGGAGCTACATGTTGTGAGTAGGCTTGAACAAGGTACCATGCTACTCAATGTTGCAAAATATCTATTGTTATTGAGTAAGCTGCCATGAGTATTGGATGCATGTGCCACACTCCAGTACAATCATGAGTTCTACAATTGATTTTTATCCTCACGAAGTGACATGGATTCATGAATATGTATATAAATAAACAATGAGTCTTGTGACCGTGTATAGATAATACCAACACACACAAGCAATGATAGTCAAGCACACAGGGAGAACAGTTTGTGTTTGACAGGCTGAGCTTCTCAGGTCCATCCTTCCGAGGACGAGCCTTACTCCACTCCATCACAACCATTCTGTGTAACTTAGCATAAGCTAAGATCTGCTAATGGCTGGAATACGCCCCATAGTCGAAGCATGACAAATATCATCACAAGGGCTGTCCCTCTACAATGAACACTGCATGCCTCACCTCACCCCTCCTTGTCATGTGTGCTTGATAATCCATTGTTTAATCCCTTTCATGCAAATAACTCTATCCTGTCTCAAATACTAGCCTTGGTTCACATTTTGCAGATGTTAACCGTTAGATGAACAAGGTGGAAAATCTGGAAAAGCTAAAGCAGAAGACAAAGGCCAAGGCAAAGTGAAACGGAAGACAAAGGCGCACCAAGAAAAATCTAGAAACACAGGAAGCCCAAAAAAGTCCCAAATAAGGAAAAAAGGAGCACAAGGAAAAGCACAAGTCAATACTTTTGTAAAAGAGCGCAAGCGCATCATGATTTAATTTAAGGAGCGCCGGGCGTGCAATTTGTAAAGGTAGATGGGCGGTAGGAAGGAAGCTAAGAAGATAGGAGGACAATGGGAAAAAGGGCCTAGGCCACGGTTGGCCATGTAAAAAAGGGGATAAGGGGATGACCGCCCAAAAGGGATTTGGGGTTTTGTATATAAAGTTGAAAAGTGAATGAGAAGCTCATTCTTGTGTGTGGCCAAAAGTGGCTCTCCTCTTCTTCTTTTTCTTCTTGTTCTTGCTTGCTTGAGCTTGTGCTTGAGAGAGGGAGTGTGAGAGTGTGAGGGAGTGAGTGGGTGAGGGTGAGGGACCGGGGAGGAGAAGCTCTCCATCTTCTCCTCTCTTCTTCTCTTCTCTTCTCTTCTCTTGTCTTTCTCACGGCGATGGAGCTTGGAGCGTGGAGCTTGAGGATGGATCTTGCTTGAAGCTTGCACTTGGATTGTGGAGCTACCGGAGTGCGCGAGAGAGGAGGTAACTCAATCGGCATGGAGGTAAGCTCACTACATCTGTAAGGTAGGCATAGTACGTCGGCCATGTGAGAGGTAGCCATGGCCGCTCGGCTTGAAACACTTGATCAATAAAGCGGTCCATAGGTCTCGGGGTTGGTTCCATTGCCAGGACCGATAGAATCGAGCCTTGAGCGCCACGCGCATTGGATCGAGCATAGAAGTAGGGTTTGCAGCCTGAACTGGTGCTCGAGATAGTTAGGAGATTTAGGAGGTTTTGATCCTTGGAGCAAGTAAGTATTTTGATTTGATTGTTGAATATTAGAGTAGGAACATCCATCCCCATCTCTGGTGTTGATTTTTGTTGAATTAGGTTAAGATTAGGATAGGAAAAAGAAGGAAAACAAAAGGGTTCCGCTGCTGTTGGAAACAGAGAAATAGGGGCACAGATTCAGATTTCTGGCTGGAAGAGTATGAGGGATTAATTTTTGAGGTTACAGAAGGCTGGGATGGGGTAGTAAGAGGCCCAGGGAACCACGAAACACCACAATTGACATTCTGCCTTTTGAGAAGAGAGTGAGCTTGAGAGCCAGGGAGAGAGTAAGAGAGAGAGAGCTGCGGGGAGATCGCGAAGTGCTGATCGATTCGAGTGCCACATCATTTCCAGGTGTGCCTGGCAGTTCCTTGCATTGTTTTGCACCTGTTTGGAAAGCATGGGATGATTCTAGGGAGTAGGCATTGACCTCGAAGCAGCGCACGCAACCCGTGGACCGTCGTCTGCATCATCGGACTAGGCCTTTTGACCCACAGAATAGGACTACCCGATTTCTGGAGTCGAACTGTCCGACTCCGATAATCAGACCACTTCAAAAATCGGACCACTCCGAAAATCGGACCACTTTGAAAATCAGACCACTCTGAAAATCAGACCACTTTTTCGGTCCGAGTCCCAGAATCGGAGTGCTCCAAAAATCAGACCACCCTGTCCGACTGTTATAATCGGACCCAGTGTCAAAATTGGACCACGTGTCCTAGTCCCGGATTTGGACCACTTGACCCATTGCAGTAGTCGGACCTCCCCTGTCTGACTAGGGAAATCGGACCAAAGTAGAAATCGGACCCAGTGCCAAAATCGGACCACCCTGTTCGATTTTCACAAATCGAACTAGCCCATCTGATTCCTAGAATTGGATCACCTTGACCGAGTCCTAGAATCGGCCCTCGACTCATTACCACTCGGACCACTTGACTCGGCCCACCTGACTCGGCCCTCGGCCCACGTGGCCACTCGGCCCTCGGACAACCAGACTCGGACTTGTTGGACCGAATTTGGATTTTTTCAAATTTTAACTCGTAGACTTGAAACTGATCGAGAGACTATATAGAACAAAAACCATATCATAGATCGATCTCACTGGGCTCAAACTTAGAATAAGTAGTTTAAAATTTGGCTATAAATGGTCCTCCAAATTACGCATGGTGTTTACTGTAATTGCCCTACGGGCGGGGGGGATTGCCCCCCCCCCCCCCGGGGGATTTCCCCCCCTGGACCCCCACAGAGGGGGCTCTATCCCCTCTGCACCTCCCCCACGTAGATTGGAGAGAAAACACGTGTCATGATAGGTTCTCCAAATTGGACCCTAGTGTAGTAATGGCTCTACACGAGCATGGATTCTCACTTGCAAAAGAGCAACCAAAAGTCCATACCCGAACAGAGAGAAACAGAGACCCTAGAACATCAATGGGCCAATCTAGCCAACAAGGGTAAAAAGGCCACACTGCAAAAACACATACGCGTTGCATTCAGACTGCATCTAGTCAAAGTAGAAAGCAACAACATCAAGCTACAATAGCAAAAATGACTAGATGTCAGACTTGGAGACGACAGGTCTCTTGACGTTGTGGGCATGGGTGATATTCAGTTGCAGTTTTCCACTGGCTGTTCATTTTTGCTTAGGGATGTACGTCATGTACCTGCGCTTACGCGCAGTCTTATGTCTGCAGGACAGCTGGATGATGCAGGATTTCATGTATGTTTTGGGGATTCTTCCTGGAAGATTACTCGTGGCAGACTTGTGCTTGCTAGAGGCGCCAAGGCTGGCAGCCTCTATCCTCTTGTTGTATCTGGGTCCTCAGTTGACCATGTTTTAGCAGTGGGTTCTATCCCACATATATAACTCAGCCCATTTGGGGATCAATCATATGTGCTTTTGGGAATGTGCAAAGTCGTAGTCTCTATCGATCTGAGAGCATACCCATGGTTTGCTATGTGAGCATAGCCACACCAAAGCCCGCAAAGCCACTGATAGAGAAACCTACAACCAAGTCTAAGGAGGGGGGTCGTGACTTGTCACAACCTGCCAAGCCTCAACGCCAACATGTGACTGAGAGTGCAACCAAAGCCAATGAGCCCAAATTCAAATGGGTACCTAAATATCGAGGACCACCACCTAGAAATAAGCAGACACGATCTCACAATGCTAGAAACTCATACTCAAGACCTAGAAGGCAAAAAATGTACTATCGGCATCAATGCATGGTCAAGCCATGATGGGTTCCCAAAACCCTATTGTAAGCACAAGGCTATTATGAGGCCAATAGTTGGATATGGGTGCCTAAAGCCAAGATTGCCAAGGGCACTACTCAAGCGAAACCCTTGAACTTTTCTAAACAGGACAACATAACAGTTAAGGAGCTGAAGCCACAAAAGACTCAAGCTGCGAATCCCATAGAGCCTAAATCCACTAAGTTTGTAGAGCCTCAACAAGTGTGCCAACCAAACATGTAGGTTGCTGCCTCCAAGCTGCCTCAATCCAGTAGCATTGCTAGTGTTCTAAGAGCCTTACAAGCATCTAGCAGCACAACAAAAAAATCACAAACCATACATATCACACAAGAATCCAAACTCACTGCGAAAAGAGAGCATACTATCGATGCTTTGATTGATGAAGGAGCAGATTTTAATATCTTGACCTATGAATCATGGACCCTACTGGGCCAACCAGAACTCACACTGACGAATGCAACTCCTAGCCCTTACGGGGGACACCCACAAGCATTCGTAGGGAAGTGCAAAATCCTTGCGACAATTGAAACTGAAAGCTTGCCTATCCTATTTCATGTTCCTCCAAATGGTGCTAATTATGGGAAGAAAACCCTCCTAGGAAGACCCTTCAAAAGGGCAACCAAGTGTGAGGCTGACTATGTAGCACAGAGGATACACCTGACACTACCGGGTGTGAGGATAGTCACAACCTTTAGAAAGGGTGACCTCATTGAACCTCGAGGGAAGGGCAAGGAGGGTGCTGACATAACAGTCAAAAGCCTGCTAATGAGAGCAAGGACTTGTTGGAAGAGTTGATACAAGCATAGGTCGAACAACGAGAACTAGTGAGTGAGGCCATGCCTGAAACAAGAAGGTCAAGAGACAACTAACTGAGCCACGAACTAGAGTAGATAAGGATAGATATCATCTAGCTATTATTCATGGGCGGTGTACCAACCGCATCTGCAACTGACACGTCGGTGACATAAATGCACAACGGTCACCCTGGCATATCACGAGTGGAGCTCGATATCTCAACACTCCCCCTCGAGCTCAATCCCAATTCCTGCACACCAAGCAGGTCTCTGAACTTGCGCAGCTTCTCTGCGCCCAATGCCTTCGTAAATATGTCAGCTACCTGATCCTCTATACTGACATAAACTAGATCAATAAGACCTAGTAAAACCCTCTCTCGCACATAGTGATAATGCACCTCAATGTGCTTTGTTCTAGCATGATAGACTGGGTTATTTGTCAAGTGTATACTGCTCATGTTGTCACAATAAATGACAACTGGCCCATCTGTAGGTTGATGCATATCATAAAGTAGCTTATGCAACCAAGCTACCTCACATGTAGCCATTGCTGCGCCCCTGTACTCAGCCTCTGTGCTGGATAAGGCAACTGTAGGCTGTTTCTTGTTGCTCCAAGTGACTGCAGCACTCCCAAAGGAGAACACATATTCACTGGTAGATCGTCTATTAGAAATGCTACCAGCCCAATCAGCATCGGGTGTATCCATGCAACTGTATCTAAACCCCAGTCTCATAAATAGTCCATACTGCAATGTGGACTTCACATACCTGAGTATGCATCTAGCCGCATCCAAATGTGGTTTCCTTGGAGCTTGCATAAACTGACTTACCAATCCAACAGCATAGCTCAAATCTGGCCTGGTAATAGTCATATAAATCAAGCTTCCTACTATACGTTTGTACATAGTAGGGTCTTCCAGAAGCTCACCTGCATCTGCGCTCAGCTTCACATTCTGCTCCAAAGGAACTGAAATAGGCTTACAGCTTGTCATCCCATATTTGGACAGCATGTCCAATCCATACTGCCTCTGCAAGAGCTGTATCCCACTTGGTGATCTAATCACCTCAATGCCCAAGAAATAACGTAGCTCTCCCAAATCCTTCATCTCAAACTTCTGCTTCAATAGCATTTTCACATGAAGGATATCTTCATCACTGTCGCCTGTCATAATCAAATCATCAACATAAATGACAAGTAGCATAATACCTTTCTCTATTTTTCTCACATAAAGTGAGAAATCTGCCTTGGAAATCTGAAAGCCAATAGTGACAAGATACTGTCCTATCTTGTCAGACCATGCTCTAGGTGCTTGCTTTAAGCCATACAATGCTTTCTTGAACCTGCAAACAAACTCAGGATGTACATCATGCACATAACCTGGTGGCTGCTCCATATAGACCTCTTCTTGCAAATCACCATGCAAGAAGGCATTCTTTACATCCATCTGATGTAAAGACCATCCCTTTGATGCAGCCATAGCAATGACTGCTCTTACGGTTGCCATCCTTGTAACCGGACTGAATGTTTCTTCATAGTCAATGCCATATGTTTGTGCATACCCCTTGACTACTAATCTTGCCTTGTATCTGTTCACAGAAAACCATCTGCATTGTGCTTCACCTTATAAACCCACTTACAGCCAATTGCATTCTTACCTTTAGGCAAATGTACCAATTCCCATGTAGCATTTGCTTCCAAGGCATCCATTTCTTCATCCATGGCTTTCTCCCATTTTTCTTTTCCCATGGCTTGCTCAAAAGAAGTGGGTTCTGGTTCCTGTATCACTTTGACCATATATGCATAGTGAATGGCTGTAAATCCATCATATTTCAGCCTATCCACAGGATACCTAGCTTTGGTAGACCTGCGCAAAGTAGGTTCACTCCCAGGTGCTCTCAAAACATCCCTGGTCTTCCTTACTCCAGGTGTAACAATAGAAGGAATACCCAACTCATCATCAATGCTCTATTCTGAGCCACTGGATTCACCATCCACATAAGAGTGACCTGCATTCACATCAAACATGGGTTGATCAACCTTCTCTTTTCCTTTTCGTGATACCTGCATACCACTATCTGCATTGCTTTGAGAAGATTCTCCTGATCTCAATCCGCATGTCCATGGCGAAGAATGTGAACCACTGCTAGAGGATGCTCCAAGTCCACTAATATTTAGTGACTGCTGCTGTGAATTCTGTGCAGCATTACCATTTTGTGCATCTACATCATCAATCACATTTACTGGTTTATACCAGCTACTCATCTCATAAAAAACAATATCTCTGCTCACTGTAAACTTACGAGTAGAAGGGTTATAGCATCTATACCCTTTTTGCTGCAGAGAGTAACCAATAAAGATGCACTTCTCAGCTTTTGGATCCAACTTGGATCTCAACTCATCTAGCACATGTACATAGGCAATGCAACCAAAAAATTTCAAATGAGAAATATCTGGTTTCCTACCAGTATACCTCTCCTCTAGAGTCATCCCATGTATTGCTGCAGTGGGAGTCCTATTCATTATGTAGACTGCTGTAGCAACTGCTTCAGCCCAGTAAAAATCTGGCAAGTCTTTTTCGTTGAGCATGGCACGAGATACCTCTCCAATATGCCTGTTTTTCCTTTCTGCAATTCCATTTTGTTGTGGGGTATGACTACATGAATATTGCTGCTTTATGCCATGCTCCTGCAAGAACCTTGCAAACTCATTTGAGAGGTACTCTCCTCCCCCCATCTGACCTTAGGCATTTTATTTGCAGGCCTGTTTCTTTTTCAACCATAGCTTTAAGAGTTTTGAAATGCCCAAAAACTTCACTTTTCTTTTTCATAAAATACACCCAGACTTTTCTGCTATAGTCATCAATAAAAGTGAGAAAATAATAACAGCCTCCAAGAGATGCAGTTTTAGTAGTCCACACATCAGAGTGGATTAATTCCAATGGCTTCTTACTCTCTTGAACATGTCTAGGAAATGGTTTCCTTGCCTGTTTTCCAAACTAACAGGCTTCACATACCTTATGCATTTCTGCAACCTTGAATTTAGGCAATCCTTCAACAATATTTTGGGCCTGCATTGATTTAAGTCGCTGTACATTAACATGACCAATGCGGTTATGCCAGATATCAATATCTGCAACTACGATCTTCACAGACGGAAATGGATGTTCGGAATTGTGCATAATCCTTTCCTAGACCATTCAATGTCACAGAAACTAAATCATCATCTTCCACTGGCGACCCAATGGAAGCAAGTGCATCTGCAATCTTCTTCATCTTCATGTGGTAGTCATTGATGCTCATATTTTCTCTTTGCACATTATGCAACTCTTGCTTGAGCTGCATTTTCCTGGCTTGAGTATTTGTGATATACATTTTTGACAAAGTATCCCATGCCTCCTTTGGCGTACTTGCATCCCAAATATGCACAATCATAGAGTCTGAAATACTGATAGACAGCCAATACATAACTTTCCTGGCTCTCTCATGCCATGCTTTAAATGCTTGCATTTGTTGTTGATTGGGAACATCAGGAAGAACTGGTTCTTCTTCATTTCCTGCAACGAATTCCCAATATCCTTTTTCCATAAGGAAATTCGTCATTCTAAACTTCCATGCTTGGAAGTTGTTCTTGTCAAGCTTTTCAGTGACAATCTGTGAGAGAGAATCAGACGCCATTTACAGAACACTACAAAATGTTCTGTCACTCCAAAGAACACAGCTTCAGCCTCACAAGGGCTAATCTGCAAAACTAACGAAAGTGGTATTTGACCACACAGTCACTTCCTAGTGACGATTTTGCATCAACAGGCAACAAGGATGATTCTGTAACTCTCAATGTCTCTGCACACAAGCATACGATGCAATTTCTACAGTAACTTTTCACTGACCTGTAGAACAGTGGTCGCACAGTATAAAACTGGGCCTTTTCCTGAGTGCGTGCAGAAAACTTCCGCCTCCAAAACAGGCCCCGAAATGGCCTCAAATCAAAAAAACAGGGTCGCCCGAGGCTAAAGCCCTCTCCCACAGCATATATTGCCCTCTTGCTTCACCGCGAAGGGCGTCTCAACCTGAGACAATGCACTCTTGCAATTTCCGGCTGTGCTACCCGCAGAGATCTGCTCCCACAACAACAGAAAATGAAAGCAACACTGCTCCTCTTACCAGGATACTGCGAGCTTGGCTTGCTTTCTTAAGCTCCTTACCACGAACAAGGCTCTGATACCATGTCAAGATTGTGGGAGAGAAGGAAGGAGTCTCACTTGTAGCTTTCTTGCTTGCACAATGGGGGAATACACACAAAGGTGGAGGCTGAAAACTGTTTTCCTCTTGTTAGTTGTGTAAGCCAAAAAGAACTCTCATACAAAGAAATAGAAGAACCCTATATATGGGTCTCAAACCAAACTCAACTAACTAAGGTGGCATACTAACTGAGCCACGAACTAGAGTAGATAAGGATAGCTGTCATCTAGCTATTATTCATGGGCGGCGTACCAACCGCATTTGCAACTGACACGTCGGTGACATAATTGCACAACGGTCACCCTGGCATATCATGAGTGGAGCTCGATATCTCAACACGCTCTTGGTGTCAATGTTCTTGGGGTCCACAACCACCTGTAACTGCTATTGTTTTCAATGTTTTCTCCTCTTTTTCTTGGTCTATGAAGGTGCATCTCTCAATGACTTAGGACCCTAGACTAGGTCAACCATTGATGTGCTTGGTTGGGCCTCAGCATTCTCTTTCTCTAGTGTGTCCTTATGGGACATATCTGTGGCCTGCTGAATAGCCTCGCTAGGTTGTGAGGGTACAACTACCTCCCTTTTTGGAGAGTCTAGCTCTTCCCTTTTGTTTAACTCTTCCAGCCTAGACTTTAGGCGCTTTGGAAGTGTTGGAGTTGTCCATGAAGTTGGTTGTGACACCTCCTCCATAGGTAAACTACTAAGGACACATTCTGCAAGGGGCATTGTCACAGCCAAGGGCTATGACTACTATGATCCCTGATTGGAAGTAGTAGCAGCTAGTTCAGTGGACTTACTATTATTGGTGGATTGCGGTGTCAAGTCCTTAGGTTGATTGGAAGTGGTCGTGTCTTTTGTTGCCCTTAGAGCATTCACTTGCGTAGATGGAGAGCTAGCCACGATAAATTGCACAGGCATATCCTTAGGTTGAGAGCTAAGGGTGGTGTCGTGTCCTGCCTCTTGGACATTTGGAAGCTTTGATGTAGCTAGAGATTGGGATTGAGTAGCCGCACTTGACGACTGTTGTGCTTCCTATGTCCGTTTAGGGGAAGAGGGTGTAGGAGACTTGGGACTCCTAAGTGACTTTGACACTGGCTGGGAGATTTGCTCGTGGTTGTTAGATGATTTTGCTATTTGCATTGTTGAGCATTTAACCTTGCCATGAGCAATGTTGTGCCTATGATGCCTACTATCCTCTTGGGGAATCAAAGGCTCCTTGGGCACTAGTGGCTTTTGCATATCCTCAACTATTACATCTGATATTTGCTTGTCAAGCACACTAGGCTAAGGATCTACCCTCCGATTGGTCCTGTTTGGTTTCTTGATTTCGACCATGAGGGGCTCAATCACTCCACTGTTGTTGACTCGAGACTTGGTTTTTCATTTAGATCTCCTCCTACGCTTCTTTGCTCTTGATGCGATCTGGCCTTCAGTCACAAGGGAGGTTTAGCAAGGGGTTTTGGCACCCAAATCCATGGGTTACCTATGTAATACCCTTGAGCATGTAGCAATGCTTTGGATATCCATCGTGGCATTGTGCTGACCCTCCATTGATGCCTTTGTCTATAAGGCTTGGGCTTCTTCTAGGGTCATCTACGATATATGTAAGTCCAAAGCCCATCCTTGTATGCCACCTTAGTTAGTTGAGTTTGGTTTGAGACCCATATATAGGGTTCTTCTATTTCTTTGTATGAGAGTTCTTTTTGGCTTACACAACTAAGAAGAGGAAAACAGTTTTCAGCCTCCACCTTTGTGTGTATTCCCCCATTGTGCAAGCAAGAAAGCTACAAGTGAGACTCCTTCCTTCTCTCCCACAATCTTGACAGAGCGTTGGAGAGCTGAGGAATAAAGCATCAAGTCCATCCACCACAATGATCCCATTGATGCCTCTCCTAATAGTGGTGAAACCTCAGACACATCCATGTGCTCTGAAAAATCAAAGCAGTCGTTACCATCAACGGTTGCTTGCAATACTCAATCCACCGACAACAGAACTCGCATTGACCAATCAAGAGTGGATACAATGTTGTCACAACAGGGTGAAAATTTTATACCAGTCACATCCAAGGAGAACCATGATGCAATGACAAAGCCTCAGGAGAAACATGGAAATCCCAAGAACATAAGAAATCCTAGCATTGACCAATCTTGCTCGTCTTGGCCTGAGCCCCCAGCTATGCTAAAGCCTAGGCAAACTCGTAGAACCTTGCATGAGATAGCAACCGAGCAAGCC
The DNA here is from genome assembly GCF_053477565.2 of Lygodium microphyllum. NCBI lineage: Eukaryota > Viridiplantae > Streptophyta > Polypodiopsida > Schizaeales > Lygodiaceae > Lygodium > Lygodium microphyllum. Next base: position 162,947 of record NW_028229559.1, on the reverse strand, counting down.
CTCGTTGAACATAGAAGTGTAGTAGAATGCTTAACCGAGTTGGATGTTAAGCTCAAAGTGCTCGCATGCGTCTATGTCCTAGAAGAAATGGGCGCATTCCCTAAAGAGCAACTTGAAGAATACTTGCCATTTCCCTTATCCTGGGAAGAGGAAGAACATCTTGACGAGCACTATAACAGGTTCCTGCATGAATGCATGCGACTCATCTCTGACGAGGAAGCCGACGAACTACGCTTAACTGTAACATTCAATGATGTGCTTTGCCAACCAAATCTCTTAGAGATAGAGCAACTAAAGTGATAATCAGAGGGTCGAAGTCAATTTGAACAACGTTGGTGTGAGAACCGCATTGCAATGGCCGAACTAGGAGCCCAGATCATGACAGTCTCAGAGGAGCGATTGGCCAAAATGGCGGTCTCAAAGAGACCCAACCTATGTGTTTTTGGTCTATCCTTCTGAGGATGAGCCCTACCCCACTCCATGACAACCAGTCCACACAACTTAGCATGAGCCAAGATCTGCTAATGGCTGGAGGCCAAATGAACATCATCATGGGGGCCATCCCTCTACAACAAACACTGCATGCCTCACCTCTCCCCTTCTCGTCATGTGCACTTGATAACCCACTGTATAATTCCTTCCATGCGAACAATTTTATCCTGCCTCAAGGCCTAATCCCCGGCTCGCATACTATAGGTCCCCATACGGTAGCTGACATGGAGCACCCAGTGCAGCTGGCTTGCAAGGACGCTATTCGCCATCGAAGGGAGCATGTAGCACAAGCTCCTCCATCGGAACACTACGTACCTACCCTTAAAAAGTATGCAAAGAAACGAGGCCCCAAGCAACACCACCCCGGATGTAGGCCAAAAGATTCCAAGGCCAAGGAAATAGAAGCTCAAGAGAGCACATGGGGCATGGCAACACTGGTTGTGCAGGCTCCCACTAGATGCTCGTGCACCAAGTGCTCAAAAGAGGAGAGGGAAACTCGAGACAAGCAGGAATTTGATGCATTGTTTAAAAGCATTCTGGAAATAGTTGCGGCCAAGGACTACACCATTCAGGTCCTAGCCGACATTCTTCCCGCCCAATCTCACAGGAGCCCCTCACTAGCACAGCCTAGTCACCTGACCACCCAGACTCGCCACGCCTCGTACAAATAGAGTAGCCCCATGTTGTATAAAAGACTTATCAAATGCTACCTGACCATGACTTTTTGTATTTAAATGGTTAAGTGCTGACATGTTCCCCGATTGTACAAACTTTTCATATTTGCGTTTAATATACTTCACGTCTTTAGCAAAAGAAAAAGCTAATCAAGCGCAGGTGATAAGTATCTAAGCCAACACCATGGAATTCAGATAAGTGATGCCTCCTTGCGTTGCACTGGTTTATTCTAGTTGCGGCATATGCCGTGCATGTACTCTCATAAAGTGACAAGTGGATGCACGATGATGCAGGTCTTTGTGCAAAAGTATTCAATGCCCAAGTCACCACAAGTCCACCAACCCCACAAAGAGCCGCAAAAAAGCCACGTTGCCAAAATCAAAGTTCACCCGCGCGAGTGCCCACGTCGCATGGGCCAAAGAATGATCTTAACCACTTCCTCTTTTTGGGTTACACTCTACGCCGGCCAGTCATGGCAGCTGTTAGCCCAATTGTACCAACATCGCACGTTCCAAAGAAGGTTGCAATATCTTAAGTGTATCTCCCCTCTCAATGACTACTTCTCTAACAACAAGGCTAGGGCACAATCATCACTGTAATATCCATTTCCTGAGCCTTCGAAGTTTGAAATTTCCCAATTCATTGAAAGGCTGATAACCTCAATATATTGCAATGGTTGTACTCAGGTAAGTTCAAAAAAAAGAAAAAGAGAAAAAAGAAAGAAAGAAAGAAAGAAAAAAGCACAAGAAAAAGAAAACGGAAAAGGAAAAAAAAAGAAAAAGAAGAAGAAGAAAAAGATACGAAGCACCCACGCTCACAGCACAGCACCTAGGGGTCCTCAAATTAGGTACGTCTAGTGACCTTCGTTGGTTGGCTCTATCCCTAGTCCCCTAGCTCCTTAGCATCACCAACAATTGTTTAGGGCACATCAAGGGTAGGACATACCTAGGGAGCTTGCCTCGCCTATGGTTAGACCTGTCACCCTGACCCATTTGCACGATTCCCTCTTGCACTCTGCCTTAATACCATAGCAATGAATTGTGGAAAGCACCGCACGAATGGCCATGAAAAGTACAGTGTTCTCATCAAGCAAGGCCAATAGCTCCCAGCTATTAAGAGTGTGGTGTCCCTGTGTTCAATTATGCTATGTCGTGTAGTCACAATGCAAAGGATGTCTCATACACCTTCACGTGTACTTTTTCTTAACATGGATAACTTTGCTTTATCCACGTATTGTTACGAGAAACCAGCCCGCGGTATTCTAACTACGTAATATTTAAGTATGCACGAGCACTCACATAATATTTGCACCGAAATATATACATAGTTTGGGTCCTCAAGTGCAAGACAATAATCTCAGCTTGCTTCGAGTTTGACCTATCTCCCAAACTAATTGAACTATGTCTTGTACGCGATAGAGAAGACTAGCACTTCCCCTAGGGAGAGACCACCTATGAGAGGTTTTCAATTGCAAGTATTGAAGACTCCAACAAAAGTGTCATTCGCTCTTCATCGACACCCAATTCTGAATTCTTATCCTTTATCATCCTGCAAGCCCGCCAAGAATCGTCATGTGCAGAATCCCCAACAAATCAACACTTGTGCTGGCCATCAGTGCAATCCTCTACAAAGAACATCCCTACCACCAACTCCAACCACCCTACCACCAGCCACCTAGGCCACCAACATGCCCCCAATGACCTTCCTCCACACCATCACCAACACTCCTCCATGGCAACCACCAATGTCCCTTCCACCCACGTCTTCAGTGCATGCCAAAGCCTGCTACCTACGACGGTGAGTGCCATGGGACTGGCACTCGTCTAGGAGGGGGTAAATATTAACCGCTAGATGAACAAGGTGGAAAATATGGAAAACCTAAAGTAGAAGACAAAGGCCAAGGCAAAGTGAAACAAAAGACAAAGGCGCGCCAAGAAAAATCTAGAAACACAAGAAGCCCAGAAAAGTCCCAAATAAGGGAAAAAGGCGCACAAGGAAAAGCGCAAGTCAATACTTTTGTAAAACAGTGCAAGAGATCATGATTTAATTTAAGGAGCACCGGGATCTCACCCGTACAATTTGTAAAGGTAGATGGGCGGTAGGAAGGAAGCTAGGAAGATAGGAGGGCAATGGGAAAAAGGGCCTAGGCCACGGTCGGCCATGTAAAAAAGGGGATAAGGGGATGACTGCCTAAAAGGGATTTAGGGTTTTGTATATAAAGTTGACAAGTGAATGAGAAGCTCATTCTTGTGTATGGCCAAAAGTGTCTCTCCTCTTCTTCTTCTTCTTCTTCTTCTTCTTCTTCTTCTTGCTTGCTTGAGCTTGTGCTTGAGAGAGGGAGTGTGAGAGTGTGAGGGAGTGAGTGGGTGAGGGTGAGGGACCGGGGAGAAGAAGCTCTCCATCTTCTCCTCTCTTCTTCTCTTCTCTTCTTTTCTCTTGTCTTTGTGAATGTATATGTGTTCTATTTCATAGATTCTTAGCTTGGGTACCTTTTCTAATTTGGAAAGAGGAGAATACAATCTTGTTAGGATATCAGAGTTGCAGCATGGAGAAGTGTGCACAAGAGGGAGAAGAGAGCTCAAAATACAAGTATAAAATCTTGCTTAGTAAGTTGTTCACAAGTACAACTGAGGTACTCTCTCACACTTGAGAGTGACCCTTAGGATGGTTTAAATAGCCTCTCGATGGCTAGGGTTAAGGTTTTCCTTGCCCTCCAGCCCATTCTTGCTCATCTACCCTTATGCACCCTTGGATATAGTGGGCTCACGTGCCTACCTCTCAATGCCCCCCTCTTTCAATCACATATCAAATGGATCTTTACTCAACCAGACCTCAATATGAGGCAGCGTCGGTGGATTGAAGTCTTGCAAGAATTTGATTTTGAAATCAAGTTCAGACTTGGGAAAGAGAATGTGATTACTGATGCATTAAGTTGTAAAGATTTTTTGAATGCACTTATCATGGAAGAGCCATCTAAAGAAGAGACTTTAGCCACCATGATATCGATGCCTAGCAATCCAATCATTGAGCTAGCCAAAGAAGAGGCAAACAAGGATCCTAAGGATCAGCTAATGCTTAGAGATATCCTAGTTAAGGACACTAATCCTAAGCTTAGAGTCAAATACCAAAATTCACTTTGGATGATGGACTTTTCTATTTCAGGACAAGGCTCTGCATTCCCCTCAGTCAAGTGTTGAAAAAGAATATATTATGGGAAGCCCATGAGCCCCCATTCTCAAGACACCCTGGCTATGCAAAAACTCTTAATGCAGTCAGGAAAAGTTACTACTCAGAAAGACTGAAGCATGATGTACTCAAATATGTTACTGAATGCCTAAGTTGCCAACGGGTGAAAGCCGAGCATGTCAAAATGCCAATCAAGCTTCAGCCACTTAACATTCCACAGATGAAATGGGAGTTCATAAGTATGGATTTTGTAGTTGGCTTACCTTCTATTCAAGGAGGGTATAATTCAATCATGGTGATTGTGGATATGCTAACTAAGGTCACTCATCTCATCCCAGTCAAGACCAACTACAAAGCTTTAGATATTGCATGATTGTTTGCGAAAGAAATCTTTAGGCTTCATGGATTGCCTAAACGGATCATTAGTGATCACGACTCTCTATTTATGTCACATTTTTTGTGAAGCTTATTTGAAGCAATTGGAACCTAACTTTGCTTTAGCACAGCTTACCATCCCTAAAATGATGGTCAAATAGAGCGGGTTAATCAGGTCATTGAGGATATACTGAGAGCTTACTGTTCCAGAGAACCGACAAGGTGGATATATAGTATTTGCCCTTAGTAGATTTTTTCTACAATGCATCACATCACCAAAATATTGAGTATAAATAATCTTTATGTGAATATAGATTAGTATGTATAAGGCATAATTCATCCATGTACGCCCAAAGAAGAGTTCTCTGTCATTGGGAAAGTTCAAAAAGTTGAGTCCAAGGTATTGTGGACCATACAAGGTTCTCAAATACCTAGGAGCTAATGCCTACAAACTGCAACTTCCTGATCATGTGAAAGTCCATAATGTATTTCAGGTTAGTCTTCTAAAAGCTTATGTGGACAATCAAGATCATATTCTTGATGACCAGCAAATTGTTATGCCTAGTCAAGGAGCCCTTGAAAGCTATCAAACAAAACATCCAAGCTGCCAAAGACCACCAAAAAGCTTATGCTGATCTAGGATAACAAGAGCGTATCTTCCAAGAGGGAGACATGGTTTTCATCCATGTACGCCCAAAGAAGAGTTCTTTGTCATTGGGAAAGTTCAAAAAGTTGAGTCCAAGGTATTGTGGACCATACAAGGTTCTCATATGCCTAGGAGCTAATGCCTACAAACTGCAATTCTTGATGACTAGCAAATTGTAATGCCTAGTCAAGGAGCCCTTGAACTCCACATGATAAGATTCTAAAAGTAAAAGAGAAACCTCTAAGAAATAGAACCATTAGAGAGTATCTTATCTAGTGGAAAGACTATCCTGGGGAGGATGCTACATGGATACAAGAGACTTCTCAGTTCTTTTCGAGATGAGGACATCTCGATTCCTCTAAGGAGAAGAGGATGTAATATTTCCACCATAACACTTCATATAAAGAAATGAATTCGGGCTTGAGGCATTTTAAATAATTACTCATCGAGCTACCACATAAGTGACCGCATGTAATTTTCTTGATATTTAGTCTTGCATTAAAGCAATTCTGCAATCCGACACGAGAAGATGCCTTGACAATATTCCCAACCAACAAAAAGCAAAGATGCCTCGTAAATAATATTACGACAGTTTGATCATAAATTTTTCCGCATTATATTTGATTTAGCATTCTCGATTCTATTTAATGCATCAAAGATTGTATTGATTTTGTAACCCCAAGATAAATCGTAAAAGCCTTAATCGATAGACAAAGAACATGCAAGAATGAGCATGATATTGAGTAAGTTTTATAAACTAGATAAGTCATGAGGTAATTTGGCCAAAAACCACCAAATGAAGTTGTTTTGAAGAAAAAAAGACGTTTTTGAAAAAATAGTTTAAAAATCATGACTTTTTTTACTCCTGGAGGAAGAGAAAGTATTTTAAAATCATCCCCATGCCACCATCCAATAGGTAGGAAATCAAAATGCATTTTTAATAAAGCTCACTTGGCTCTTGATAAGCAGCCAAAAGAATAAGTCGACTGCATGCTCCCTCTCATACCTATAAATACACCCCCTCTCCTGTTAGAATATCAAGCTCCCATTACTCTCCTGTCAGTATGTATAACTAACATTAGCTGTGTCTAGCTGTATCATCAAGTGTGGGACATTAAATAAGTCGGTGGTCTTAGACCCAGTGTGAATGGTCCTACGGACCTTAGTACTATTGTATACACTTATGTTATGTTAGCAGTCTATGAAATAATGGAAGATGATGAACGACCTGAAGGTGTGGTTGCTGCTCCATTTACATTGTCTCTCTCCCTCTCTCTTCCAACGTGGTATCAGACCCATCATGGATGGGCTCTTGAAGGCATGAAGCTGTGAGAAAGACCTGCAACCTGAAGAATCAGGGCAGTGGTTGAAGAGAAGCAGGCTGACAGTGTGCAGGCTGTCATTGTATCTGTGAAGGTATGCATTTTGTCATTTTGGGTTGTCATTATACAAGAGGGTTGTCCTGGCCTGTTTGAAGCATTGTAGAGGCTTCATTGAGCACTCAAGAGCAAGCATCAACTATCCTTGTGGAGTATACCTGCTACTAAAACCCCCAGGGCTGCTGGCATATTTGCGCCTGATCTTGAATGGTCATTTTCTGTTGCTAATGAAGATATCAATCACTACCTAGTTGATCTCCAGCTTGAAAATGCTTCTTGGAAGGTCCTTTGATGCCTTGATAAGCCATTGCTTGGTCTAGAGCTGATGTATGAGCTGGAACTATGAGCTTTACATCTAAAATACAGTCCAAGTCTGTTACAAACAGGGAATACACAACATGTATGTATCTCCGACATGAGATTTGAGCATAGATATGCTTATGCAGACATATGCATTGGTTGATATGCTTATGAGCTGAAGTCTTGGTGGCAAAAATATTCAAATCTGGAATTTTTTAATGGCTGGAAAGTGTCATTGAATAGGGCAGCATACACTAGAGTCCTCCTGAAGATTTGAAGCCATTTGATGAGCATTTTAAGCTCTACTGAAGTGAGGGTTCGTTCAGGAAGCATATGTGCTGAGTTTGATGCATTTGGGTTGCATTTTAGTGATAAAATATTCAAATCTGAAATTTTATGACAGGCTAAAAACTGTCATCATCATATACTCATTGCCTTTTGTTGCCTACAGGGAGTTGTACATGCCTTTTGTTACCTACAGGGAGTTGTATGGTATGGGATATGATTGTTGAATGCTATGAGAATTGAGATGAGCATTGAAGGCTCTTAAAAAAATGAAATCTGAATCTAGAAACAAATGTATTCACAGGGTATTGGCTGGTCATAAACAGTGAATGCATTATATGACATTGTCTCTTACAGATAGAGTGTCTGCGGATGCTTGTTTGGTCATGTATTGACCTGTACACACAGTAGCATATGTATGAAGTGGCTTGATGATATCTTGGGCTGAAATACATCTTGGTTTGACAGTTTATTGGCTGTATGAAATCTGTGAGCAGATTTATGTCACTTGTACTTGCTGGATATGCACTGTTTTGTGCCCATATTACTATGTCTAGTTGCCTACATATACTAGCAAATATCTCGAAAAGTTTGGAGCATGTATGACATGATTTAAAGTGGTTTTTTGACAGTGAAATCACTATTGGTTACTGAAAAATTGCAGGTTTCAGACTGCATATTCTCTTCATTGCAGTAAGCTTGCATGACACAGAGTTACAGTACCTGCAAAGTCTATGTACTATAACTGATGTACCTACGGGTTGTACCACATGTTTATGGATGTTTTTGAGGTTGTGAAGGGCTGAAATTCCTTGGTTTTCTGTAGAGAATAGCTACAAAAAACTGTCATAAATAGTCAAGGACTGAAGTTGGTCAGAGTGACTTGTTGGCTTGCAGGAAGTCAAGTAGTGACTAGATATTGTGTGGTACAATATGGCTAATGCAAAAAGGACTGACAACATAACCCAGATAGTGGGGGAAAAGCTTGACAGTAGCAATTATTGCATATGTAAGTTCTGCATGGAGAACTTCTTAATAGGGAAAGGCTACTGGGAGTTGGTGACTGGAGCAGAAGCTGAACCTGCTCCCAGAGCGATCTACAGCTGATCACAGACGACTACACCGAGCTTGGACAGAAAGAGCTCGTAGGGTGTTGCATTGGCTATCTCTATGTATATCGGATGCCATGGTAATGCAGATAATGAACTGCAGCTCTCCTAAGAATGCATGGGACATTTTGGTCAAGTACTATGGCACAACCACAAGTGCCAGAAAGATACAGTTGAAGTAGAAGTTCAACAACATGGAGAGGAAGAGCAGATCTATACAGGATTATGTCACGGAGGTTAAGACCATTGCAAATCAGTTGGCATTTGTTGGTTCACGGGTTGAAGATGAAGACATGGTTATTGTGACTTTGAATGGCTTGGGGCCTGAGTATAAGTCTTTTGACACTTCTGTGTCTGTGAGGCTGAAATGCTTGATTTTAATGAGCTAGTTGTGTTGCTTATCCATGAGGAGGTTAAACTTGGCTTGGCTACAAGGTCAAGCAGTTCTAAAAACAAGGATGCTGTTTTCTATTTCAATCAATGTGGCCGTGGCAGCCGTGGTAGAGGCTATAGATCTGGCAGAGGAGGCCAGCAGAATGCATCCTATGGCAATAACAACCAGCAGGTATCAAACACAAGAGGTGGTGAAAACTTTAGAGGCAGGGGAGATCTAGCCCTAGAGGCAGAGGCTCCTGGCAACAGCAGTGTCCATCTGACAATCCGAATAAGGATAAGGATTGTCATTACTGCGGGAAGTATGGTCATATTGCCAAGGACTGCTGGAAGAAGCAAGGCAATCAGAAAGGCAAACAACATGGACACTTTGCTATGTCTAGTCAGGTAGATGATACTTCAGGAGATAGATTGTTTGCCAAGCAATATGTAAAAGACAGAGCTGCTAAAAAATCCACTGATGATGCAGTTTGGTATATTGATTCAGGGGCATCGAACCACATGACCCCTCACGGCGATTGGTTCACTGATATGGTGGCTGAAAAACATGGCTATGTCTATACAGGTGATGACACACATCATAGCATTGAACATGGCTATGTCTATACATGTGATGACACACAGCATCGCATTGAACGTAAAGGCAAAGTGCCTCTTGTGGTTCATGATGGCAGAAAGAAAAATTTGCATGATATACTACATGTTCCATCGATTACGAAGAACTTACTGTCTATCGGAGCAGAACTTGCAAGTTATATTCAATAAGCATGGCTGCTTTATTGAAGAATTTGGAAATGGATGCAAGTTGATAGCTCGCGATCACAGGAATGGCAGATCATTTACTCTTGATGCTATTTTGTCAGAGCTGAATTCAGCTATGTTTGCCCATGGTTCTGGCCCTATCATAGACTTGGAAATTTGGCACAAGAGAGTGGGGCATGTAAATTTGCAAAGGCTACAAAGTAAGCAAAAAAAATAGCTCGTTACAGGTTTACCCAAGTTCCAATACTCAGATATTGGTCATGTATGCGATGCTTGCCAGTTTGGTAAGCAATCCAGGTTGCCATTTGTCAGGCATGTAAGGCAAAGTGCACGTCCATTACAGTTAGTGCACTCTGATGTTTGGGGACCAGTCCATAATGCATCTATGGGAGGCTCGAAGTATTATGTGACATTCATTGATGATTAGAGTCACTATACTTGGGTGTATATCCTGAAAACAAAGGATGAGGTGTTTGCTATTTTTTAGCAATTTAAAAAGCTGGTTGAAAAGAAATTTGACTACTATATCTCTTGCTTGAGATCAGATAGCGGTGGGGAGTATGTGTCAAATGAGTTTGACAATTTTCTAGTTGAAAATGGCATACACAGGTAGCTTACCTGCAGCTACACTCCTCAACAGAATGGGGTAACTGAAAGAAAGAACAGGGTCTTGATGGAAGCTACTCGTGCCATGATGAATGAGAAGAAGATGCTGCTCTATTATTGGGCTGAGGCTGTTATGACAACCATGTATATCTTGAATCAAACTCCCACTGTAGGTATTTATGAGATGACACCGTTTGAGAAGCTGTATGGCTATAAGCCGGATGTAACTCACATGAAAGTCTTTGGTTGTCTTGCCTATGTGCACATTCTAGATGAGAAAAGGAAGAAGCTGGATCCAAAAGCGCATAAATGCGTTTTCATTGGATATTCACATGAGAAGAAAGCATACAAATGCTATGATCCCTCTACCAGGGAGACTTTGGTGAGCAGGGATGTTATTTTTTATGAGATGGGTTCTTGGTATGCATCATCGGCTACAGTGCCATCGGATATGCCTTCTACTCATGTATCTACAGTTGATTCGCAGCAGAGCATTGCTATGACAGGTCCTAGTGGTCAAACAGTATCCCCATGGACAGGGAGATTGAGGAGCTCACCATCCACCACTGACACCAGTATGTCAGTGAGGGGGAGATATGATGTCTTGGATAGCAAAGGAAAAGAGAAAGCTACTGAGGATGCATCTGATATGATGACACTTGGTAGAATGACTTGTGGATATGAGTCTGCTGACACTTTAGACAGTGAACTTGGTATTCCAACTGTCTATATGCCTGGCACAAGGCAGAGCAGGTACACATGCTGAAGCAGTGAAAGATGAGAACTGGTGTGCAGCTATGGATGAAGAAATGAATGCCTTGGCTGAAAATAAGACATGGGATCTTGTACCACTACCTGAAGGGAAAAAGACCAATGGCTGCAAATGGTTCTATAAAATCAAATGCAAGTCGGATGGCAGTGTGGAAAGGTACAAAGCCAAGCTGGTTGCTAAGGGGTATGCCCAATAGTATGGACTTGATTATGAGGAAACATTCAGCCCTATTGCCAAGATGGCAACCACATGCATTGTGATTGCTTTGGCTGCTGCTAAAGGCTAGAAATTGCAGCGGATGGACGTTAAGAATGCATTTCTTAATGGTGACTTAGAAGAGGATGTTTATATGGTTCAGCCTGAAGGGTATGTTCACCCTGATTTTCAGCATTATGTATGTAAGCTGAAAAAAGCATTGTATGGACTGAAGCAGGCTTCGAGAGCCTGGCATGCAAGGATCCGTAATTACTTACAGAGCTTGGGATTTGCTGTTGGTAGGGCTGATCACAATCTGTTTACGAAAAGAAAGACAAAGGCTTGGTAGTGCTAGTTATCTATGTTGATGACCTGATAATCACAGGTGATGATGATTTGGGGATACATCATGTTATGCAGATGCTGAAATCTGAATTTGACATGAAAGATCTAGGTGAATTAAAGTACTTTTTGGGTATTGAGGTGATTAAGGCTGAAAATGATTTATGGCTGATGCAGAAACATTATGCCATGGAAATGCTGAAGAAATATGGCATGGCTGATTGTAAACCATTGGATACACCTCTTGATCAGAATGTCAAGATGGACATTAGCACTGGAGCTAAAATTCAGGATGTGACTATGTACAGGCAGATGGTTGGAAGTCTGATCTACTTGACCATCACTAGGCCAGACTTGAGTTATGTAGTTGGGCTTCTAAGTCAGTTTATGCAGAAGCCCAGGAAGCCACATTTGGATGCTGTTAGGCAGATTATGAGATATGTTAAGTCCACTGTAGATTATGGGCTGTTCTATGTGAGATATAAGCCCTTGAAATTGGTTGGATATACAGATGCGGATTGGGAAAGATGCTCATATGATCGTAGATCTATGAGTGGTTATGGTTTTGGCTTTGGAAGTGGCATGATCAGTTGGAGCAGCAAGAAGCAACCAACTGTTGCATTGTCTAGTACTGAGGCAGAGTCAAGGGTGCTGCATTGGCAGCATGCAAGATTTCATGGCTGCTCAAGCTTATGGCTGATTTGGATATTCAGGTGGATGCTCCAGTGACCTTATTATGCAACAATCTCATTAGTGTACTCCTGGCAATGAATCCAGTATACCATGCCAAGACAAAACACATAGAGGTACACTACCATTTTATCAGAGAGATGATTCTTGTAGGAAGAGTAGATTTTATGCATGTGAAGATTGATGAACAGGTTGCAGATATCTTTACCAAGTCTTTGGGTAAAGATAAGTTTAGTAGTTTCAGACAGCTACTTGGAGTTCATCAGATGATTTGAGCTTGACGGGGAGTGTTAGAATATCAAGCTCCCATTACTCTCCTGTCAGTATGTATGACCGACATTAGCTGTGTCCAGCTGTATCAGCACGTGTGGGACATTAAATAAGTCGGTGGTCTTAGACCCAGTGTGAATGGTCCTACGGACCTTAGTACTATTGTATACACTTATGTTATGTTAGTAGTCTATGAAATAATGGAAGATGATGAATGACCTGAAGGTGTGGTTTGCTGCTCCATTTACATTGTCTCTCTCCCTCTCTCTTCCAACACGGTGTGGTTGCTGCTCCATTTACATTGTATCTCTCCCTCTCTCTTCCAACATCTCCTTCACAAAGAAAGCAAGAAGGAAGACTTTCGAATGATGGAAAAATTTATGTGCTTCTCTTTTCCATTGTAGCTTGAGCCTTGAAGGAGGAAAATACCCCTCTTCTACCTCATTTTCATTTTCTCTATCCCGTGTTATGCATACGTCCCATACGACCATATCGCCAAGCAAAACACTAGCGAATTTTTTCTAGACAACCACCAACTCTCCCTAAACTACCACATCAATTTCATTTGATATACATGGCTCCACGAGGTCATAGAAATACAAAAAGCCCATTTAAAGCAAGGGAAGCAAAGAACGTGGCCAATGGAGAAAATGACATTGTAGGAATTGGCGAGACCCCCATTACAACAAACCTAAGAGAGGTAACATCTCGTTGGTTTGGAAAAAAATAATGTTTTATAAGCTTATCGCTATATTTGGCTTTAAACGATTACAAACGCATTCTAAAGAAAATGCATATGAACTATCACTTAGGAAAATAGCCTAAGTAATATAGTAATTAACCATTCAATGAAAATACTCTTTTACTTAAAAAAGGGCTATATATCTATTATTAAGAAAATATATTAATTATGGTTTATTTCGTGATATTTATTGTTATTTCATTAAGAATGCATGTGAATATAATAATAATAAAAAGGTAGACGATGTTAGAAAAGGAAATATTTTATAATTTTTCCCTGAAAGTAACTATCTCTATTTCATTTTACTAATGATAAACATAGGCATATGATTTTTATAATAATTTGTAAAAAAACATTTAGATAATATCATGAAATAATCAATGCATTAAATCAACAGAAAATTGTATAGGAAAATACATACTAGAACCGCATAAATTAGGTACATAGTAATATACTTCAATGTCTAAAAGATGAAAAAAATTTACACTTATGCTTTTCGCATTGCCTAGAATAAAGTTTTCAGAAAAACAATCAGCATTACACTTAGGACATATTTAAATGAAAATTGATCTTTCTAGATAGCCTTGAATTCGGCAATCGGTCAGACATCACATAGAATATGAGTAGAATAAAATTAAAATTATTTTTTATTGAAAATGCATGCAATGTTAATATTAATGATTATATTAGTGAGAGCGTCAATATCATGAGTTGACCCACATATGAGTTAGCGAGAAAACCTTACCTAAAATATCGAGAATGTTGAAGCAAAAACAACTATGAAATACTCGACAACCTTGAAACTATCAGTATCGGAAAATTAAATAAATATTGGTAGTCTGTAGGAATTATTGGACATTGATAAGAATTTGTCGATTCTAAAAGTCTAAACAAACTTGGAAAATCATTTGAAATCCTGCTAGGGTACGTCAACGCATGAATTGCCTACCATAAGTATAAATGCCTACATTATCTTTTTAATAGGGTAAAAATACCAAATTTTTTATAAGTATAAAATAGATTTCAGATTCGCAAAATAACTTGCCAATCCCAAAAAAGAGTTGCAAGTAGGAAGCAAGACCCTAAGAATAAGTGGGATCTTAAAAGAGAAACCCTAGATTTGAGTGGGGTTGCTTCCTATGCTAAAAACACTTGCTACTGTTCCTTTTGATTTGTGCATACATTAATGGTTGCATGAGAAAGATTGATTGTGCTTGCAGCTATTAGATCTAACTGTAAATATATAATCAAGATAATAAGAGGAAAGATCTCGGTATGTCTCCCCCACGGCTAGACGTTCCCCCTACTCCAAGGGGGATTTTTGTGTACTGCCGTGAGGAGCATTGGATCAGCCCCAATGGCAAGAGGTCACTCAATGAGGAATCCATTAGGCAACAAGAGGAGTCGGGAGTACTAGGGGGGCTCTGGTCGTAAATCTCTCGATCGCTCCTAGGAACTGCCTGACCCTCATACGAATCAGGATGGGATCCTGGAGTCCCCGATACTAGTGAAGGGAAAGAAATCTTGGAGAGCTTCTTTTCTTCTGAGCAGACGGAAGGGATTTTTCAATGAGTGGAGGTTTATATTCTACGTAGGCAGAAGGGAAAAATCATTTTAAATAACTTTGTAAAATAATAAATAAATATGTTTTGCCAAAAGATTATTTTCTCTGACTTTGTGTTGTGTCATAAAATTACGCGAAGGAACATGTGATAATGGGTTAATTAACGAAGCTGCTTTCATATGTCATAACTTAATGTGATAGGTAATTAGAAAACTAAAGAAAACCATTTGTGGGAAGCAGGTGGGCAAAGATCCCTGACAGATCTATCCTACGGATGGGTGGCCCTGGTAAAAGTTGGGAGCTTCTCTCAAGAGATTGAACAAAACGTTAATTAGGAAAAATTAGGTAGAGCCGAGCATTGACTTACCTAGGGTCAAGTCTTAAAACCTTGATCATAAATTATATTAGGGGGAAGGTGCCAGAACTCCATCAAGGTTCCCTGAATCTTAACTAATTGCTAGAAAAAAGCGTTGCACTCCATGAACCAAGGGTAACTACGATCGCTCCACTCGGACGAGAAGCCCTTGTGGGACACATCTGATGGAGCTAATTGATGCATCGAGACCTCAGCTGTCAAATTAGGACCCCGAGCTTGCAGGTTGATCCTCGCGGGGATGGCTGGTACCTTTCATTATGGGGTGGACTCTGGGAAACCTAGACGATAGACCCCATCCATTCTCGCAAGTGCCAAGCAAAGCCGTCTAGGATAGTTCCCTAATGGACCACTAAAACATGCTGCCATGGAATTGTTAGATAAGCACATGACAAGTGGTTTGGTTTGTATGACTAACCAGTTGCATTGAGACAATGGGGTGACTGGATCTATGAATTGAGTTAGAGTTGAAGTTCATGACAAGAGGTTAGTGGATCTTTTGAGGGGAAAAGCTAGAGGGAATAGCACTACTGGAGGGTTGTATCTTGCTATCATTGGCCTTCATTAATGCTATGAGGCAAGGCAATTTTTGTGTCTACATGCACTGGTTCTCTCTACAACACTCTACTTGGCTTTTTTGCATGTGAGAGGTTTTGTATTTGGGATTTGTTGAATGTCCTTATTGGGTGCTAGATTTTGTGGTTGTTTAAGATGCAAGAGTCAAGGAATTCACAATTTTCTGGTAGACTTGTAGGCCCAAGGAAATCTATTTTCCATTTCTCAAAGCGTTTTCATACTATTATTGGCATAAGTTCGAGTTTGTCTTTCCAAAATTGGTAGTTTTGTGTGTTGGTATTTATCACATTGTTTCACAAACTTTGCAACATCGCATAATAGGGTAGGCCACCATAATTGAGACTATAAGATCTTTCAATATGTGAAGTCTTTGTCAAAATACCCCCCACAATTCATGTGCACTTTAGCTAAAACTTCATGCATTTCATGCTCACAGATGCATCGTCTCAGCAAGTCATCATGGCCAAATCGATACAATTGTCCCACAATTAGCCGGTAGGGTTACACTTTGATTATGAAAAGACAAAGTCAAGCCCTTGTCTATTGGGTAGTTAGGTATTAATTTTTCCAAAATCTCAACAACGTCATCAACCTAATAGAGAGTGAGATTACCTTAAAAATAAAGTTTGCTTTACATATCTTAAAACAATGTGCATCAAGAAGGTCATCCATGATACCTTGTTTTGCAAGCTCCCCATTGGATATCTATATTTCCAATTCACGATTAAAATCATAGCCTTGGCTAGGCAAGGTCTTTTCTCTGAGAGATGGTAGCTCAAAAGCAAGCCCAGTTTCATATAATGTTACTGAATCTACTTGACTAAGTCCTTCTTACTCATAATCCAATACTTCCAAAAACTCTAGCCGCATCCTGTCATAGTCCATCTTGACTACACCATCGACAAGCCACACTTGATTTCCTTAGGTTTGGGTTCAATAATGATTTGTTCAATTGTGTGCTTATCAACAAATTGTTTCAAGCCCTATAGTTGAGGCTTCTTTCTTTTATTTGCAATCAATGTACACACTTTCTATATCTTCTACATTAGAAAGCTCATCATCAATCATTGCCTTTTCCCTCAATATGGTATTCTTCTCAAGAAGAGCCCAATTGTAGAGCAAGTTCAAGTTATGAACCTTAGTATACCTCCATCATTGAGCTTCTAAGAGCTCTTTGAGTGAATTTAGGTTTGCACCCAGGTTATCATGCATCCTATCTTTCAAAAACTCTAGGATCTTCATCAAGTCTACTTGTCTATAGGCACATCATAGGACATGCTAGGGATTGTTTCAGTGCTTCTTGCCATCATGCAAATCAAGATTAATGGCAGGTCTTAGTCTAGGGTATGTTTCACTACTTTTTCTCTTCTACTTTGCTCATTTTATTAACTACTCTCCTATAGTCATCCTCGTCACCTGAGAAGGGCAACTAAATCATGGCTAGGATATGCATCCATTCTCACTCATCATCAGGACAAGGAATGTAATTTGTGGGCAGAGCACAATTTTTTTGTCACCTTTTAGCAAGGCTGATATGGCATCCAAGTCAACAAGTGAGGTCTTCCCAGTGTCCATCTCAATTCTAACTACTTATGAGTGGTTGCTAAAGAACATTAGGCATTGCCCCAATCCTTGATTGCACAAGCATTTTGTATCCAAGGTTGACCAAGAAGGATATCATAGTCCACTCCCTTCGTGATAATAAAGTTCATGGAGAATTGGACTCTCACAATTTTGATTGGCCAATCCTTCAAGACTCCAAATGGACTGACTTTTGTTCCATTGGCTAGCATAATATTAAAGCATGTCGTTTCTGCATGCCCTACACCTACAAAAATGTATGGCTAAGAATACTAACTCGTGTCTTTGTAACAAAAATCCCCTTTCTAGTCATGTTAGCCAATGTGGGGATGGGAAGAACTATATGCATCTCAGTTCCTTCCCAGAAGACGTTTACTTTTAGGGTTCTTAACATAGGTTTTAGGGTTAAGCTAGGTATATGTGTGTCTGTGTCATGGCCTTGAATGGTCATTACTTCTAGGTGTATTGATCCTTCTATCCATTTCTTTACGGCTTCCTAAAGTGTTGAGTTCTAATTCTAAAATTGTTCTACTAGAAAGGACATTGGGGTCAAGGTTAAGGTGGCTAGTAAGCTAACACTTGGCTCTTCTTTCTCACACCATTCATCAATTTGCCTCTAGTCTTATGACCTCGTTTCTAATTTTGTTAATAAACATGGTGGTGATGGCTTTCTATGTTGGTTGCTCTACTATTGGGATTCACTTATAGAGACTTCAAACATGGATGATATAGCCAAGGAGCAAATCGATACATGGGACAACAAGATAGAGGTCTAGACTTTTATGTGATAGGTCATTGCTATAAATCTCTACAAGCAAACTTGTATGAGCTATTGGGATATCAAGATGATAGCTTTCATATATTCCCACTTGATATGGGAACTAAAGTTTCCTATGGAACCTATAATGGTCAATGGCATAGCCAAAGTGTTTGAATTATCCAATAATGATCATGAGGCTATATACAATAGCATGCCCTTTGACTTGTAAGTCAAGTTTTTGTTTTGAAAATCATGGGGCAATACACATTAGCCACCTAGAGCACTCGGCGTACAAGTGTGTGATCTCGCACTTGGAGCATCTCAAGTCGGCCTTCTCTCGATTAGCTTGCTCCCATTTGGAGCATCATGATGAGATGCACCTTGGGTGACCAAAAATTGAGCATGCGATGGGTTCATGATCCTATCCTCCTAGATCTCTACCTCTTCCCCTGCTCAACACCATCACCAGAACTCATCTAAAATCCATCAAGATGGGATTGCCCTCTTCAACGTATGAGATATAATAGTTTACGTATGCTTCGTCCTCGTTTGGATCCTCTACATAATGTATTAGAGCTTCGCTCGATGGATGGGTCATGATGGGTCCAGATGGTCTAGGTATCCATGTGGGGTTGATGTCCATCCTAGGGATGGCTAGGGTTGAATTGTTGGGTGCTAGGAGAGCTAGTGGACCCCCCTCCTAAAAGGTTGCAGTCTATTCCCCAGGTAGTAAGGCTGATTGTATGGCTCTGAGTATGGCAATCGCCTCAATATTCAACAAAGCAATGCATCATAGCCAAACCTACTGCAATTGGCACAGGGTCTGGATCTAGGATCCATGCACTCAGTTAGAAGGTGGTTTCCTTCTCACATGTGCACTACATGTGAGGTCATGTGAACCTTCTCTTCATCTCTTGAAGCCTAGCCAACTCTAGCTTCACGTCTGCCAACTCCTGGCTCTGGTCGACACTCTTTTCCTTGTCTTGGGTGCTTTTGTGAGATCTTTCACCAATGGTCATAGCCCTTTCTGAGGTTCTAAAGATAGTGTTGTCTCAAGTTGTGGGTCTCAAGCTCCTCTCCTTGAGTAGGTCATCCACTAGTATGCCTTCTTTGAAGTCCCTAGCTAGCATATCCATTTGTAGGGATGAGTTGCTCACTAAGGTCTTGTAAATCTCTTCGTTTTGGATCCCGCTTATAAACACAATGGAGATTTCTCACTCGCTAGGTCATTGTGCAGGTGGGATTCTCTTAAAGAGACTCCACATGTGAGTGATGTAGTCTTAGATATCCTCCTTATCCTTTTAGTTGACATTCATCAACATAATGATGAGGTTATCAAAGTATTGCCTTGGAGAATCTCTTAATGAAGAGACTCTTGAGGCTATTGAAGTCATTACATTTGGCATTGTCTAGACTAGTATAGCACATCCGCCCTTTGTCTCTTAAGCAAAGTCCAAAAGCTTGTGTGCATTAAGCAAGGTCTATGAGGCCATTAGCCTCACATACTTACTCAAACTATTTCACAAAGCTATATGGGTCGTTATCGGGCTAATACTTGTGGAGTTGCATAGCAACCATAGGTATCTTGGCCTGGCTCCTAGAATTTGGGGTGATTCCTAGTCCTACTAGCAATGAAGTTGCTAGGGCTGCTCCACTCTATTTTGCAATCATGTTGTCTAAGAGTCACTTGGTGAGAACCTCACTTAGTGTAAGATTAGCTTTTAGTGCCTTCTCCCTCTCAACGTTTGGTCCTATTCTATTTCGATTAGCAAGAGCTAAAATGTATTAGACTTCACGCATTTCTATATCTTTCCTGAGCTTTTGAGCTTGTTGCTCTTGGTGATAGGCAGCTATGATTAGCAATGCTTTCCTTGCAAACCTTCTCTCCTCCTCTAGATTGGCTATGATGTCCTTGGTTCATCTATCGTGATGCTCCAGTTTGGTTTGCAAGTCATATCAGATCATCAATTTGCTGGATGTCGACTGGGAATTCTCCCAAGTCACAAGCTCATCATTTTTTGGGTTGGCACTAGTTCTTGACATAATGCTAGTTTCTTGGGCAACTAGGGTGTCAATCAGATTGATCAAGTCAGGTAGAGCTACATTCCTAATATCGTGCATGCCATGTTTCTCCCTAAGTAGCTTGATGATTCAAGTCTCCTAGTGTTTGGTGATTAGTGTCCTTGGCCATTATTTAATGCATGGGGATCTCATCCCATTAGCGATTTTGGTCTGCTTATCTTATATTGCATGAATTACTTGTTATTCAAAACAATCCTCAATGTTACGTGCACTCAGATGCTAGTGGGGTGCCCCTCAATGTGCAATGTGAGAAATTAGGCTTTCAACATTTCTAGTGCACTCCAAGTGTTTATGTGACAAAATATGTGAATTCAATCACAATCAATGTAGATCACACTCCCTTTAATCAATTTTGGCTAGTACTAGCTCTTCCATGCAAGTGGCAGCCACTTGTAATGGTCCACACTAGATCCTTGTTATATGTTTGAAGCATCGTCTAAAGGGTAGCGGGTTCAGGTTGTCCGTCTGGATCTCTATTGTGGTATGGTCAGTGACCATAGTCACTTTTTGACTCTCATGTCTCAACTCTTGAATCAATTGACTATATTTCCCCTTTCACTCACCTGGTTCAATTGGAGTGGGAAATATCAAGATTCAAAGACTGCGAAACTGGATATTATAGTGACGATTGTGTCCTAGCCTCGTTGCTATAAGAACAATTGTTGAGATGGGGAGATACACTGGAGATTTCACAAAACCTCTTTGTCATGTGCAATGCTGGTACAATTGAGGTAACAGCTGCCATGAGTGCCAGGTGTAGAGTTTGACCCAGAAAGAGAGAGTGGCCACTAATCATGCTTTGGGCCATGCAATGTGGGCGATCGACAAGGGTGATTTTTGCTTTTGGCGGTGAGGCTTCGTCATGCTCCTTGTGAGATTGCTGGTCTTGCGGTGACTTGGGCATTGAACACTTTCGTACAAAGACCTATGTCGTCTTGCATCCACTTGACACTTCATGAGAGTATATGCAAGTCACATGCATCAATTATAATAATAGATGCAACACAAAAAGATATTACTTCATCAAAATCCTATGGTGCTGACTGTGATGCATATCATCGGTGCTTGTTAGAGACATGGCATGTATTAGTAGTAGGTAAGGGAGGTTTGTACAGTTAGGGAGTCTGTCCCTTTAACCACTTAAGGAAAAAAATTTATGGCAAGGTGGCATTTGGCAAGTATATTATACACATAGGGCCTATTCTATTTGTATGAGGCATGGTGAATTTGGGTGATCAAATGACTAGGGCTGTGCCGATGGTGGGCTCCTGTCAGGTTGGGCGGGGAAGATATCGGTCGGGACCCTAATGTAGTCCCTGGCCGTAGCTCTTTCAAGAATGCTTTTAAAAAATTCATCAAATTCCCACTTGTCTCTAGCTGCCTTCTCCTCTTTCGAGCACCTGGTGCCCAAGCGTCTAGTGGGGGCCTGCCCGGCCAGTGTTGCTACACCCCGAGCGCTCCCTTGAGCCTTTGTCCTCTTGCCTTGGGGAGTTTTCGGCCTGCATCTTGGGCAGTGTCTCTTGGGGCCTCTTTTTGGTGAGTACTTCTTTATAGTAGGCACGTAGCATTCTAGTGGAGGCACTTGTGCCTTATGCTCCCTTCTACGAACAAGGAGAGCTTCCTTGCATGCTAGCTACATTGTGTGCTCCATGATGGCTATTGTGGGGAAATCTGCTGGAGAGGAGCTACGAAGCTCTACCCCGAGACCTATGGACCGCTTATTATTGATCAAGCGTTTCAATCCGAGCGGCCATGGCTACCTCTCACATAGCTGATGCGCTATGCCTACCTTACGAGTGTAGTGAGCTTACCTCCATGCCGATTGAGTTACCTCCTCTCTCGCGCACTCCGGTAGCTCCACGATCTAAGTGCAAGCTTCAAGAAAGCTCCATCCTCAACCTCCACGCTCCAAGCTCCAACTGTTGTTGGAGGTTGCCACTCTTGAACATTTCTAACTTTGGCTGGGTCTAGAGAGATTCCTCTAGCAGATTCTATGAATCCAAGATATTCCATCTTTCGTTTGAAAAAGATACACTTCTTTTTCTTTGCATAGAGCTTGCGCATCCTCATTCTGTCTAGCACAATGCACAATTGCAGCTCGTGGTCTTCATCTCTCTTGGAGTATGTTAGGATGTCATCAAAGAAGACGAGGACAAACTCATCAAGCTAAGGTCAAAAAATTTAATGCATTAATCTATTAAATGAAACAGGGGCATTAGTTAGACCAAAAGACATTACAAGAAATTCAAAATGACCATATCTAGTATTGAAGGCAGTTTTGGGTATATCTTCTTCCTTGATCCTTATTTGGTAATAACTAGATTGGAGATCAATCTTGGAAAAGATTTTTGCCCCTTGCAGCCTATCAAGTAGCTCATATGTTCTTGGAATCAGATACTTATTCTTGATTGTTACCTAGTTTAGACCTCGGTAATCAATGCAAAGTCAAAGAGTTCAATCCTTTTTCTTTTGAAACAATACTGGGGCTCCCCATGGTGAATTACTGAGTCTGATGTATCCTTGATCTAGTAATTACTTGAGTTGCTCTTTCAGCTCAATTGCTTTAGGGATAGACATTTTATACGAACTCTTGGCAATTGGAGTGACTCCTGGTTCACGTCTGATCTCGTGATCGACTTCTCTTTGAGTGTAATATTCCCAGGCAATAAAAGTTAGTTAGTCAATTAATAAGTTAGTAAGGTTACTAACTAAAGAAAAAAAATAACTAACATTAATAACTAACTAAAAATAAATAAATAAATAAATAAATAAATATAACCGAGAGTCATAACTTGATATTTCTTATGAATTAACAAGGACCGTAGCCACCCTTCATGGAAGTTATAACGTGAACAAGAGATATGAGCTAAATTAATCACTAATGTTAATATGCATAATAAGGATGGTCTAAGAATATTAGACTTTTGGACAAGAGTAGAATATTTTAGATATTTTAGAGATTATCTTAATTTATAAAAAAAGAGATATGGAGATTTCTAGAACTAGATGTCATTTAAAAGAAAAAAAAAAACAAGTGATGTGTTAGTTAGTTTGAAGATTTTATAAAAAGAAAAATAAAGAAAAGTGGGGTGAAATCGTGCGCGCCGCGATCGCAGTCTATAGGCAGTAGACATCACTTCGAACAGAAAAAGAAGAAGGAGTGAACTGAGAGCTTTCTAAGCAAGTGTCTTGGGGTTTTACCCCCCCTTTCGGAGCCAATGGAATCATCAATTTTATGATCTGAGCATCAGATCACTAGTCTTTCCAAGATCCCTCTCCACAAAGAGCTCCTCCTCTCAGTCACAACCCTTCTTCTCCAATTCACTATAAATAAGAGGCATGGGAGACACTTAAATGATTTGGAGTGATGCAGGATTTGCAGAATGCAGGTTATGTGCAGACGGGTGATGACTCATGCCACCCAATTTCACACATTGAAAAAGTTCCCTTGTCCTTGCATGATGGTAAGACAAAGAGTCTTTCAGATGTATTGCATGTGCCATCTATTACAAAGAACTTGGTGTCAGTCGATCAAATGGTAGAGCAAGGGCTGCAAGTCAGATTTAATGCAAAGGGTTGCTTTGTAGAAGACTTTAATGACAAGTGCAGGTTGGTAGCAAAGGGAATTAGAGTTGGACGTATGTTCACTCTAGATGCTGGAATTCCTACTATGAATGCTGCTATGTATACCAAAGGAAAAGGTGTTGTTGCAGACATTGAAATTTGGCACAAACGCATTGGACATGCAAATGTACAAAGGCTGAAATTAATGCAGTCCAAAGGGTTGGTTACAGGTTTGCCTACTTTTAAAGTTGCAGAATTTCAGAAGGTATGTGAAGTATGTCAGTTTGGTAAGCAGGCAAGACAACCCTTTTCACATGACAGAGACGTAAGCAGAAATATCCTTGATGTTTTGCATACAGACATTTAGGGGCCTACACAAAATGTATCTCTTGGAGGCAGTTCATACTTTGTCACATTCATTGATGATTGTTCTAGAAAGCTGTGGGTATATTTTATGAAGGAAAAGAGTGAAGCTTTTAAGCACTTTAGAACTTTCAAGGCTGCAGTTGAAAGAGAAACAGGCTTGAAAGTAAAGTGCTTGAGGTCAGATGGAGGGGGAGAGTACCTCTCCAATGAGTTCAGTGATTTTTTGAGGTCTCATGGGATAAAGAGACAGTTCACATGCAGGTATACCCCACAGCAAAATGGGGTTGCAGAAAGGAAAAACAGGCATATTGCAAAAGTTGCACGCGCCTTGATGGCTGAAAAGAATATGCCTAAGCATTTTTGGTCTGAGGTTGTTCATACTGCTGTTTATATTATGAACAGAACTCCCACAGCTGCAGTTCATGGTATGTCCCCCGAAGAATGTTTTATAGGTAAGAAGCCTGATGTTTCACACTTGAAAGTATTTGGCTGCATTGCGTATGTTCATGTGCCAGATGAGTTGCGGAAGAAATTGGATCCAAAGGCTAAAAAGTGTGTCTTTATTGGATACTCTTTAGAGCAGAAAGGGTATCGCTGTTACAACCCTATCACATGTAAGTTCAGAGTGAGCAGGGATGTCATCTTTGATGAAATGAGCAGTTGGTATGCATCTAGTGGTGATGCATTGGATGTTGATGATGATCATGACACTCATGTGCAGGCTGAAAGGCAAGAATCATGGACTCTTAGTGGACTAGAGACATCATCTAGTAGTCCTTGGTCTGGGAGACTAAGGATACCTCCACATCTTCGGGTGCATCTAGTAGCACTACAGGTAAAGACAAAGGAAAGAATAAAGTGGCAGAAGGCATTGATGCAGTTCTTGATGGAGACTCCAGTGGCTCAGAGAGCTTGGATGATGAGCTTGGCATTCCTTCAGTGAGGACTCCAGGTGTGTAGAGAGCACGCGTTAATGCAAAGACTCCATTGAGTGATCCAGTGGTACGCAGGTCTAGCAGGGTGAGATACCCTGTTAAAAGATTTGGTTTTGAAGGTTATGCAGCTCACCATTATGCTTATATGGTGAAACTAGTTGAGGATGTTGAGCCCACATGTTTTGAGGAGGCTGTTGGTCATGCTCATTGGGATGCATCAATGGATGAGGAAATGGCTGCATTAGAGGCCAATAAGACTTGGGATCTAGTATCATTGCCGAAGGGAAAGAAAGCTATTGGATGTAAATGGGTTTATAAGATTAAGCACAATGCAGATGGTTCTATTAGCAGGTACAAAGCTAGGCTGGTTGCAAAAGGCTATGCCCAAACATATGGCATAGATTATGATGAAACCTTCAGTCCAGTTGCTAGGATGGCAACTGTCAGATGTGTGATTGCTTTAGCAGTAGCCAAAGGTTGGAGGTTGCAGCAAATGGATGTAAAGAATGCCTTCTTGCATGGTGATTTGCAGGAAGAAGTGTATATGGATCAGCCAGCAGGTTATGAAGATTTAGAGCATCCCACGTATGTGTACAGGTTGAAGAAGGCACTCTATGGGCTCAAGCAAGCACCTAGAGCATGGTCTGACAAGATTAGAGAGTATCTTGTCAATATTGGCTTTTATGTTTCTGATGCTGATCACTCACTTTATGTGAGAAAGGGAGATGCAGGTTTGGTCATCATAGTCATCTATGTGGATGACTTGATTATTACAGGTGATAGTGATAGTGGGATTGCTGAAGTCAAGGGCTATTTGAAGATGAAGTTTAAGATGAAGGATTTAGGTGAGCTAAGGTACTTCCTTGGCATTGAGGTGATCAGATGTGATGATGGTATATGGCTGTCCCAAAGATAGTATGGCTTGGATATGTTGTCCAAGTATGGTATGACAGCATGCAAACCACTTTCAGTTCCGTTGGAGCAGAATGTAAAGTTGAGTGCTGATGTTGGGGATGAGATAGAAGACCCTACTATGTTCAAGAGGATAGTGGGGAGTTTGATCTACATGACCATTACAAGGCCAGACTTGAGCTACGTTGTTGGTCTTGTGAGTCAGTTTATGCAAGTACCTAGAAAGCCACATTTGGATGCAGTCAGACGCATATTGAGATATGTGAAGTCCACATTACATTATGGACTTTTCTATGAGGCAGGTACAGAGGTACAGGTGTTTGGATACACAGATGCAGATTGGACTGGTAGTGTGTCTGATAGAAGATCTACCAGCGGATACATGTTCTCTCTTGGTAGTGCAGCAGTTGCTTGGAGTAGTAAAAAGCAATCTACAGTTGCTTTGTCAAGTACAGAGGCTGAGTATAGAGGTGCTGCTGTTGCAGCATGTGAGGTAGTATGGCTGCAAAAGGTATTGGCTGATTTGGATGTGCAGGTGGAAGGTCCAGTTGTCATTTATTGTGACAACATGAGCAGTATACAGTTGGCTAGGAACCCTCTGTTCCATGCCAGGACAAAACATATTGAGGTACACTACCACTTTGTGAGAGAGAAGGTACTAGCAGGTGAGATTGACTTGGTGTATATCAGCACACAGGATCAGATAGCTGATATCTTCACGAAGGCATTGGGTACAGAGAAGCTTCAAAAGTTTCGAAGCTTACTTGGAGTTGCAGAGATGCAGTTGAGCTTGAGGGGGAGTGTTGAGATGGCAAGCTCAACACATGTGGACATGGATAATGGACCGCCTGGTTAGATGGGTCCACACGTCTACACTCAGCACGTCAGTGGTCATTATGACTCTCACATGGCCACTGACTCATTACTTATTATATTCAGGTTGTTACACCTATTTATAGCTAGCATAGTTATAGCGCCAGTCGACTAGTCTAGTCGGTTATGCATTGTTTGACTTAGTAGGCCACTTTCCTTTTATGTTGTATCTTATCTATACTTTGTGTACATTGTAATAACAAAGGTTATAAATTTTTTCAACTCATATGATAGCCTAACAAACTATCGTATATATTATATTTATGATCGACTAATTTATATTGGTATTTGCTATTGAGAATTTGCTTAAGCTTATGAAAACTTTAAATGGAATATATAGCCATGCTAAAATATATTGTGTATATCCCTTTCTTGTAGTTTTTATCTTGTAAATATTTCTTTACTACTTTTACTAATAATTTGTAAATGTTAAAGGAATACACTCCAAGGGTAGATTATTAATTTATATACTTATATATGTACACTCATATATTGTAACTCATGATATAATAAAATACATTAGGTATATAAATCAAACATATTTTCATTTATAGAATCATATTGAAATATATAAAGTTTTTTCACATGTTTCTTCACAAGAACTATTAATGAGCAAGACCAAAGTCTCAATGGTTCAAAAAATACAATAGTGAGAGATATATAGGTTATACAAAACAAATAATATTCAAATAGTTTTTCACTAGTGTACACCATTGAGCTTGAACATATATACAAAAGTTATATTTTCTTGTCAAAAAATTATAACATGTTACACTATTAAACTCAATCTTATATCTTTGTTTTGTTTTATTGTGTGAGTCAAGTATGAACAACCATGTTTTGCAAGTGTTATCACAAACCAAGTTATGCAAGAGCTATCATAAGAACTTTTATCTTGAACTTGTGTTGTCTTGTGTCAAAACTTCAATGTGTCTCTAATTTCTTCTAATGTCTTGAAAAGTACCACTTAATCTCTCCATAGGTACCTCTCAAAACTTCTGATTGAAATATGTTTGTAAAAAATAGTCTATTTTTATTACTTACATTGATAGAACAAAAATTACATTTATTACTTATATCAAAACTTCGGTACATCTTTAGTAGAGAAATACATTTAGTTGGAGGCAAGTATATATCCCTAGCTACATAAACATGCTGAAGCTGAGCAAACATTCTTGAGGTGTAGCTTTGAAAGTAGTAATACATCCCTTCCAATGATATTTTACATCCTCTTGCTTCTCTTTTTTCACCTTGTGGGAGTCCTTACAAGATGGTAGTATAGTAATCTATTTATTTACAATAGAAGTTTGGGCTTCTAAGTTTCACATGTACTTCTATTATAGACTATGCTAGAGTTCTGCTAGGGGTAAAGGTGCTTGTGCATAGCCACCCATATATTAGTTACACTATTAGTACATGTATCGCGTATTAGTACCCACACTATGTATTAGTTACTTACACACTTGTACATTGCAGGTGGTGGGCACCCATCACTATCACTTTATTCTTTATTTTTTCAATGACATTTGAATAAAGGAAAGGTCAATCACACATTGTGACAGTTGGAGTCCACACACACACACACACACACACACACACACACACATCATCATCTTTGCTCCTTCTACCATAGCTCTTGCTTCCACTTTAGGGCTCACTCCCTTCAATTGGTATTAGAGCCACTGCACTAGCATTGAGGAGCTCAAACTATTCAACTTGTGGAGAAAAGCTTTAGCTCACGGTTTCAATGGGAGCCATGGATTCTTGACCCTGAGGTATGCATTGAGCTCTTTCCGTTCTTGTCACTTGAGGCTTGGTTGTTCCAAGGCTTTCTTGAGACCTACTAGAGCTTCCCCAATGCCACATTCAACTCAGCAATGGTAGCAAGAGTGGCTAGCATTTCAATGTGAATTGTGCCAGTTTGTTGGCCTCCGTCCCTAATCAGTTTGCTCCTCATTTTTAGCTCCTAAGCTCTTGAGCACTCTTGGGCATTCACTTGGCATTGTAATCAACACTCTGGGACTGAGGTAGGCATCATTTGAAGCTCCTAGGATCAACCATTGGCTCACAGTAAATGACAGTTTGCTGTAATATAGTTTAAGACAACACTTCACTCATTTTCTAGAGGTGACTTATGCTTCCCAGGATATCCATTTGAAGCCAAATCATCAAGGGATATTATACCAATGTATTGGAATGCTATGGGACTAACTTGCACTCATTGTCTTAGTTTTACAAAGGTTTTTTACTACTATAATAAGCAAAGCTAAATGCTATTTTGTTAGAGAAACTTCATGTCTATTGCTTGTTGATGCTTCTCTACTACTTTGGATGCTAGATTGGGGTATACAATTGAACTTACATGTTTGGTTATGCTCTCAATTTTCTTTTAAGCTGAGATTGGAGCTTTGAATCTTGACATTGGCTATCATTCACTGTTATATATGGTTACTTGATGTTCTACTAAGAGCTTTGCAAGTTACTTGGGTTGGATGCTCCTGAATATATATTACTTGGATCTTGGATGTATAGATTCCTTCCACATAATGTTTTGAGCTTTGTTTGCTCATTTGGAATTTGAATTATGTTCCATTTGGAGCCACTACTTGACACTTGGATATTACATTGATCATTTGGTTATGCAATTGAGCTTGAGGGTCTTATAGTGAGATTGTGGGACTTGGTGACATGTACATGCTTTTGTCACGCTTTATGTATGCAATTGATGATTAATGGACTGATCTGACATTACCTTTGGGTGGGTATCTATCTCTATCATGATGTTTTCAATGATGTATGCATCTTGGTTGATTATGTATTCAGCTTCCATTACATTGCTCACTCCATTGTGCCTTTGGTTAGTCTCTTCTATTACCCCCGTGAGACCTACTCTATGCATGATGGTTATGCCTATGGAATGTATCACCGTCTGACACTAACTCTTTGACAATTCTTGGTGCCAATTGCATATTCACTCATTGCTAGTTGGAACTATTCCCTAGTAGAGTTGGATATGTGGTCTTACATCAGCGATTGCCCCTCTTTGGCATTGATTTCTTGCTATTGTACTTCATTTTAAGCATGCTATAATTGCAGTTTACTACACTATTTATGTGAGCGTTCACCTCCATTTGACAATTATTTGCATTGAATTTGTGGACAATTCATTACTTGGTCAATATCTCTTGTTTTTATCTTGATCTAACAGAGGTTTTGGGGCTGATTTGTAGGTTATTATTGCAACTTTGCCCTTCTATGCATTTACTTGGTTTTAATGTATGGCTAGTAGTTCTAATGATGGTGCTATCTTTGATATTGAAAAGTTGGATAGCACCAACTATAGCTATTAGAAGGCCCAAATCTGGCAAGTTTTAGTACAAAAACTACATGTTAAGCCTTTGAAACATGAGGGTGTCATGTCCAAACATATTAATGCAAAGGATTGGGTTGAATTAGATGAGCTATGTAAGTCCCCCATCATATTGTCCATGTCTAAGCAAGTATTCTATAATGTTGTCTCTGATGGGTAGTCGACATGGGACCTATGGGATAAGATTTGCAACGTCTATGACAAGTAAAGCCCTGCTTCTCAGATGTATTGGCTAAAGCAACTCATGGACCTTCGCATGAAGGAGGGACCTTCCATGTCAACCCACTTAAATGAATATCATTTGATTCTCATCCATTTGTCTTCATTGGGAATTGAATTAAAGGGCAATCTCTCCTCTTTCTTCCACTTCGTTACACTACTTCCATTCAATTCCCTATGAAGACAAATGGGCTAGACTTATAGGGTATAGAGATTCATTTGTTTTCACAAGGAATTGAAGTCGAGGGCAATTAATCCCTTTCTTTCACAATGTAAGTCTAGCTATGTGTGCAAACATGCCTATTGATGGGCTAGACTTACAGAGTGTAGAGGGTGCACTCTTGAATCTTTAGAGGTTAACAAAAAGAATGTGGATGCTGCCCACACTTCTCGTGCTTTGATAGTCAGAGGCAATAATGGTAGGAGTAGTAATCACCACTATGGGAGAGATTCTCAGCAGTCTCGTTCTCAATCACATGGATAGTCTTGCAGTAAGTCCCATGACCATAAGTCCCATGGCCATAAGTCCTCATCAACTTGCCATTATTGTGGGAAAGCAAGGCACGCTTGGCCATAGTGCCATAAAATGCACGAGGACAAGCGCAAGGAAAAGGGAAAAGGTAAAGTACATGACAAAAATGATAATCACTGCATTATCCCTAGCAAGTCAAGTGTTAAGATTGAAGATATTAATGATGTGTAGATTGACTCTGATGATGATTTCATACTTGCAACTTTTTCTCTTGATCCTTCACAGCTGACTGATGCTTTATTAGAGTATACTCATTGTTGGCTAATAGATTCAGGGGCTTCCTTTCATGTGACCCCTCATACAGTGGTTCCACTCCTATCATAGTTTTTTGACTAGATCGGTCCATTTGGGTAATGACTCGGCACTAGAAATAGTTGGTATTGGTGATATCCTGGTTCAAGTTGCATGTTTACTCTTCATGATGTACATCATGTACCGGCTCTCACAAAGAGCCTTATCTTTGCTGGCACTTTGGATGATGTAGGTTATGTAATTTCTTTTGGTGATTCCTCATGGAAGATTACTAGTGGAAATTATGTTATTGCACGTGATGCTAAGTCCAATACTCTCTACCCCTTGCTTGTATATGGGTCAATTGACCGTATTTTGGTAGTGGATGTAGTTTCACATGTATCTCTTTGGCATCATCACCTTGGGTATATGTCCTTGAAAGGAATGAAAATACTTTCTTGTTTGCAATATCTTCCGCACCTTGATTATAAGTGCTTTGAGTCTTGTGATCATTGTTTATATGGCAAACAGACATGTAATACGCACAAAAAGTTTGATATGACATACATGGGTAAGCCATTGGCTCTCATTCATTTGGATGTATGTGATCCCATGCCTTGCAAGTTCTTAGGTGTGGCACAAAGTATTTCATTACCTTCATCGATGACAATACACATAAGGTCTAGGCATATCTTATTAAGTAAAAATCAAAAGTCTTGGTGGCTACATTTCAGCATTGGCTTGCTTTAGTTGAGAACCAGTTTGGGTATAGGTTGAAATGCCTAAGGTCGGATAATGGGGTGAGTATGTCTCTAAAGCCTTGGAGTAGTTTTGTGATGAGAGGGGTATTAAGTGTCAATTGGCCGCCCCTTATACCCCCGCCCCAAAGTGGTATGGGCTGAGTACATGAATATGACAATTCAAAATAGAGTTCATAGTATGCTTAGCCAAGTAGGCTTACCACAGTATTTTTTGGAGTGTGGCAATTAGTATTGCCATACACTTGATAAATCGGTCCCCATGTACTACTCTTGACTATCAAGTTGCAGAGGAGGTATAGTCTAAGAAACCTTGCTCATATGCTCATTTGTGTGTCTTTGGTTGTGAGGTTTTTTGCCATGTTCTAAAGACAAGCATAATAAGCTAGATTCTAAATCTTGAAAATTTTTCTTTCTTAGTTATGCAGATGCAAGTGAGATGGACTATTGCCTATGGGATCCGTAGGCTTGAAAGATTATCCACAGCCATGATTTTATTTTCCATGAGAAGAAAGCTAGCTAGATAGCCCACCATAGCAGGTCGATGCCCTAGTGGCCCAGGTCCTTGATGCTCCATAGGATGTCGATCCCCCCAACCTATTTTGAGGTGGTCTACTAGAGATAGATGACAACATGTGTGGTTCAATCCCTCTATGGATTAAGTTATGGTGACATATACTAGTGGACCTTTGACCTACGATGACACCATGTGTAGAGATGATAGTCACTCTTGGGAGAGGGCTATGCAGTTAGAGTATGACTCACTATTTGCAAAAAAATCAAACGTGGGATTTTCTTTTCTTACCTAGTGGAGAGTGTGATTTTCCATGCAAGTTGGTGTACAAGTTGACAAGTATCTTTTGATGCCCCAAGCCAGCATATAAGGCCAGATTGGTCGCTAAGGGTTCCAAGGAGGAGCACAGTGTGGACTTTGATGAAATCTTTGTAAAAACTGCATGGCACAGTGAATAGAATTTGAGGAAGAGATAGAGAAAGAGAGTACACAACAGATACAATGAGAAAAAAAATTCATTTAACTCCAAACAAGATGATACAAAGGAGGCTCCATCCACCTGTGTGCACTTCCAATGTGAAGCTTAGATGGCGATCTAGACAATAGATAGGTGAAGAGCTTAAGGCTAGCTGGAATAATTCAGATTGGGTGAAAGGATGGATCATGAAAGCTGTGAAGGGTTCTACCTTTTATAGCCTGTGAAGGGGGTTAGGATGGATGACCTTCATATACACCTGTGTCTATTGACCTTCCATGTGCACATGTCTCTGTTTATCTTCTATGTGCACATGTATATGTTGACCTTACATATGCACATGTGTCTGTTGATCTTTCATGTGCACATATGTCTGTTGACCTTCCATGTGCACCTCCACTAGTTGGCCAAGGAATATTCCCTACCCCTAGCCAAGGGCTACTTTCATAGCTCTTGGATCCAAAATAGGGATCCCTAATAACTTCCTCACCACATAACTCGATGTAGTGTACCTCAAGTTGCTACCAATTGTAACTACTCTATCTAACCCAAAACCATCACCTTTTGGCCATCCAATCACATAGACCTCATCTGACATACAAGTTAGGACCCGCCAATTTCCAGACTCACATGTGGCTTCTCCTCATAATGGGGTCCTTACAACTTTTAACACCATGGATCATTGGTAGTACCTTAGGAGGGTAGGGTATTGAGCATATCTAACATTCCCTCAATGTCCACTCATAAATAAACTAAGTTCGTGGCCCAATGCCAAGTCTTTAAAGATGAACTTGAAGTAGATTCTTTGAGAGTGCTTTGGTGAAGATATTTACTCCATTCTCCTCTATTGGATAGTAAACAAGCTCCACTATCCCACCTCAATCAAATCATGCACATAGTGATAGTGTATCCCTATATGTTTTGTGTGTGCATGGAACACCGGATTCTTAGCAATGGCAAACTAAGATGATATCAACAAAACATATTGAAACATTATATCTCCACTAAAAAACATCATGAGCTTCTCAAACCTATTCAAACTTATCCAAAACACTCTCAAACACTTCCAAACCAACTAATCATCATATAAAATCCATCAAAAATCGATCATTCATTCCACAAAAATAGCAAAAATTAGCCAAAAAATCAAGTCATTTCAACCCTCAACATATCCCCACACTTAATCAGGGGGAGCATCCTCATCACAACCTTAGAAAAGGAGAATAGAAGTTCAAAATATAGCTCAACTTGATCATACACATCATCTTCAAGAAATACCATCCAAAGATGACCCCAACTTATAATCTATATCTAATAAAGAATTGTAACAAAAAGAAAACACCTTTATCCATTAACATAGCTTTGAAATAGAAAAGCATGACAAACTTTTAAAGGATATAAGAGGTTTGATTTCACCATAACCATTCGTCCATTAGATAGAATCACGAACCGCCATCAATCAACTTCTCAATCTGCTCCATCTTCATCTTCAACTCCACACAAGAATGATAAAACACCACATATACACCATAGAACATATACAAAACTCACATAAACACAAGTCAATGTAGTCCCAAAAAAAATGAAGAGCAAAGAGAAATATTTTCATTAAAAGGATCAGTACATCCAAGAGTGTGTCCATAGGCTATGTAGGATGAAGATAATTTTTCTTGAACTTTATACTCAGCTTGAGACGTTCCAAACTCTTATTCTCATCCACAAAATGTAGAGGCACATTTTGGAGAAACTATAAACAATACATCCTTTCCAACATGATAATAAATATGGTAGGAAAAGCTTGTGTAAAATAATACAGAACATCCATGTGAGCAATATTCACATCCTCATTAGGATTAATCATCAAGTGCGGAATACTCTTCCGAGTATTCAGGTGAGACTGTTGATGCGTAAAAGCAAGATACCAATAAAAATGAGATGCCAAGCATACGAAAGTATCCTTAGAAGAAGCATGTGCTCTAGCAAATTGAAGATAAGAAGTACAACATTGCACAAAAGTGTCCCAAATACCAGGAATGATAGGTCAATTAAACACTGGTCTTGTCAAAGAATCATTCAATGTTCAATGTCATCGATGAAGGATACCACTATTATACCTAGGAGTATCCATCATTGCTCGTGAAGGAAAGTTAATATAATTAGATGGAGATGGTAAAGAAATAATAGAGGAACAATGAAGAGGTGGATCAGATAAATCATAAAATGAGAATATTTGAAGAGATAGTGATGATGGGAAAGAAAGTATAAATTTTTGAAGGGATTCTACCTGGAAAAACAGAAGGAATAGGTGGGACACCATGAGTAGGTTCAATAGGAGTAGGCAAGGATATATGATTAGCAATAAATGGGCATGTAGTAAAAATTGGAATTTGAGGGGAAACTACAGGGATAAAAGATAAGAGAGGGATACTATCTAGATTAGACATGAGGATGCATCCCCTGGAGGTTCTAAGTCTACATTACTCATGGAAATATACAATGCAGAGCACTATTGTTGATACTAAATCCAGAAGGATGATGGAGATGAAACCAATTCAGCATAGTACATAAAATCTTCCTGAACACAATTCATACGCTATTGAAGGCACTCTACTTTAGAAGAAAGCCCATCACATAGTTTAGCCTTGTGTTGCAAATGATCTGGTTCTTCCTTAGAAGACAACAAAGAAGACATTACCATTGCTGGAGGAGAAATAGAAAGAGTACCAAAATTTTTATTAAGTTCTTCAATAAATTTCTTTTGTGACTCTACAGTTTCTTGGGAATGTTGCAACTAGCCCTCACATATACCAAGCTTATGAGCTGATTCTATCATTTCCTCAAGAGCAACATTTTTCTCTTTGGTTAAGACACATTCTCTTTCTCTAAAGTGGCAACCTTAGCTTCTAACTCCTTAATCATGGCCTTCTATGAATCCATCAAAGTTGTAGCTAGAATCATTTGTATATGGATATCACTCAAAGCAATCTTTTCAGAAGCTAAATCCTCCAGAGCTTTGCTAAGTGCTGAGATTGGTCAAAGAATCCACCTTGTCTTGCAATGAGGTATACACTTCTATATAGATTATCTGAAGACATGAAGTCATGGAAGTCTCCAAAGCAAACTAAACACCATAAACTATTTGTGAAAGAATATATCTAGAAAGTATTGTTTGCAAGGAAGGAGGAATCTTCGGATCCAATTGTCCTTCCCATTGCACTGCAAAGAGGGTGGTACAAGACAAGAATGAGGGCAAGGAGCTATTAAACACCTCACATATCAAAATCTATACCACAGGGGTTGAAACAGGGAGAGGATTAGAAGGACCCTGTGTGTGGTGCTTCTTTCGAATGATTCTAACAAGGAATACATCTACTAAATCTTAATTGATTTCCATAGGAGGAGAAGAAACAGAAGGAGATTGCTATGGAAGCGGAACAGGATTAGGCACAAAAATGCCACTTGGAGGAGGTGTCAACAACTGAATGATCTTCTCTAAAAACCCTATGGGAAATAGTATTGAGTTAACCTTTCATGATACGCTAAAAATGTTGATCCATTTTAGCCAACAAAAAGGTTGTCCAATTAAGCTTAACCCCCTCCATGATCCTGATAGATGGCATGAAGAGTTCTCGGGACAAACACTTTGATGGAAGCTTGCTTGACATAAAGAGGTCTTGGAGAAATTGGCATAATTGCTCCCATAAGGGAGAGGAAATATGTGCCACTGATACTCCTAAACTAGTGATAAGCTTATTCGCTACCAAGAAAAGTAGAGGTCTCCTTCTGCAAAGGCAAGGATCTTTGTAGTGGATAATAAATGATTACCACTAGGCACATCGAAAGCTGCAAAAGGTAGGAACAAGGCCTCATTGGTAGTAGCAAGGGGGATAAACAAAATTGATAGCCATAAACCAAGCCTGAAATCTTCTTGTAAGTCTCCAAAAAAGAGTAATAGAGCTTCTTATCCACTAGAGGGAACTTCAAGGCCACAAAGAGATGAAGGCCAACCTTGCGAACATAGTTAACATCCAAAAGAAGAGAATAATCATGGACTAGTAACAGTACATACTGGATCACAAGCGGGGGTGTGGAAGAAGATGCCATTTAGACCACATTGGATTACCCACACACACAAAACCAGGAAAAGGAGGAAGTATTCTTGCAAAACCCACATATACCACCATTGGGATAGATAACAAGGAAATAAAAATAACAATAAAAATTTTACTGGACTAGACTAGACCTCCCCAAGCATTCCATACCCTAAGAAAATTTCAACATGACCTACGCACATATGTGACCGAAAGCTTCATGCTATGCATATATATAGGCACCCAAAAACCCCGTAATCAAACACTCAAAAGAAAAGAAAATGCCATGCATACTATATTCCAGACACTACAGAAATTAGGACTAAACCATAGACTCAGACCATCAAAATAAATATAGACAAACAAGATATTTGTCTCTGACCAATAAAAATCCTAATCCCCCTATGAGCATATGGCGTATACCTATGGTGTGATGAAGTGGGTGGGTGAAAACTACACGACTAAATTTTATTAGATGACAAATTATTCATTGCTCATTATTAAATTTTCCATTAATGCATTGTGAGTCATATTCACATCCCAACCCCTACTTAAACAGACTTGACTGGACTGGACTAGGGTCTCTACAAATGCAATTCATTTTTAAAAATTAGATGATCTTCTATGGTGCAAAAAGTGCATACATGTATGACTTCGGGGGGTTCATCATTATTTACAAATTAAATGTGTGTATAGCGCGTGTGCGCGTGCATTGTGAATGGATTTTAAATTACCAAATTAAGTGGATTATGGTGCTACGTGCTTGTGCAATGGTGGGGTTCCTTTTATAAATTAACAAACTATTCTTTTTAATTAAAATTTTATGAGATGCATCCTGTTTTTTTGGTGGGTGCAATGGTCGATTGATTTTTAATTAAAATTATATGTGTGTATCAGTGCATGTGAAGGGGAAAAAGGAAAAAGAACCTGGCGGTGTGTGGACACCCACAAGGTTTGATGCGCAAAATCCCACTTCCAAACAAGCCTACCAAAGAATAGAAAAATCCTTGTATGAAAACAACAGGTTGGCTAAGTGGCAATTAGCCTCTTGTAAGGTATGAAAAACCAAATACTAATACCAAAATAAAAAGAATGGAAACAAACAAGGGCTTATCATTGAGGTGATTATGTGTTGGAGTTTTGTTTTTTTTTCGTATATTTGTGTTTATGCGTTTTAAGTTGGGTTTTGTTTCTTTTTTGTTTTTTCTATTAAATAAATAAATAAATAAAAGTATCCAAATGGCAACACAAATATTGAAAATATGAAAAAGTATTTTGTAAGAATTTTTATGTATTTAAATAGTCATTTTCATAAATTTCCTCATTTTCTCATTATTTAAGTTATTTTTTTTCAAATAAATAATTTCTAATATGTTTCTAATTTTTATGTATTTTTTACTAGTCATAATTATGATGAAAATTTGTTTAGAATGTTCTATTTTTCTAATTTCTTTCAAATTTTATTGAATTTTTATGACATGTTGAAGTTTTTAAAAAATACATTTTAATATTTTTCTCTTTTTATTTGTATTTTTAATTAATAGATAATTATCTAAATTTTTTCAAATTTTTGGATTTTTTTATTTTTGTAATTTTTTCCATTTATTTAAATTTTGAATAGTTTTGGATATTTTTTTTGTATTTATGGGTTTTTCAAAAATTAATAATATCAAGAATAGGGTACTCAATCAATGGACAGCGTTTGGCTACTTGTGAATAGCTACAAGCTCACCACTGTGTGGAAAAAACTGCACACGCATCCTCGCATATGAATGACTGTCAGCACAAACACATGCACACAAGCATGAAAAACCCACACACGAACATGGCACGGTGGGAGAGGATGGTCATGGGCTAGAGGTCAAAAATATATGGGGGGGAGGGTAACAAGAAAGAAGTCGGGGTAGGTTTTTCTTCTTTTTGGATAGGGGTTTTTTTAAAAGAAAATAGTGATGGGAGTGGGTTTATAGTAATGGGGGAGGGGGGATTAAGGTAAGGATTGGGAGGGGGGGAAGGGGGGTGTGGGATGTAAATGAAAGGCTTTGGGTGGGCGGGCTAGTATGGGAGGGAGGGGGTGTCAAGATTGTGGGAGAGAAGGAAGGAGTCTCACTTGTAACTTTCTTGCTTGCACAATGGGGGAATACACACAAGGGTGGAGGCTGAAAACAGTTTTCCTCTTCTTAGTTGTGTAAGCCAAAAGAACTCTCATACAAAGAAATAGAAGAACCCTATATATGGGTCTCAAACCAAACTCAACTAACTAAGGTGGCATACTAACCAAGCCACAAACTAGAGTAGATAAGGATAGCTGTCATCTAGCTATTATTCATGGGCGGTGTACCAACCGCGTCTACAACTGACAAGTCGGTGACATAAATGCACAACGTCACCCTGGCATATCACGAGTGGAGCTCGATATCTCAACACTCCCCCTCGAGCTCAATCCCAATTCCTGCACACCAAGCAGGTCTCTGAACTTGCGCAGCTTCTCTGTGCCCAATGCCTTCATGAATATGATAGCTACCTGATCCTCTGTGCTGACATAAACTAGATCAATAAGACCTAGTAAAACCCTCTCCCGCACATAGTGATAATGCACCTCAATGTGCTATGTTCTAGCATGATAGACTGGGTTATTTGTCAAGTGTATACTGCTCATGTTGTCACAATAAATGACAACTGGTCCATCTGTAGACTGATGCATATCATAACGTAGCTTATGCAACCAAGCTACCTCACATGCAGCCATTGCTGCACCCCTGTACTCGGCCTCTGTGCTCGACAAGGCAACTGTAGGCTGTTTCTTGCTACTCCAAGTGACTGCAGCACTCCCAAAAGAGAACACACATCCACTGGTAGATCGTCTATCAAAAATACTACCATCCCAATCAGCATCAGTGTATCCATGTAACTGTATCTGAATCCCAGTCTCATAAAATAGTCCATACTGCAATGTGGACTTCACATACCTGAGTATGCGTCTAGCCGCATCCAAATGCGGTTTCCTTGGAGCCTGCATAAACTGACTTACCAATCCAACAGCATAGCTCAAATCTGGCCTCGTAATAATCATATAAATCAAACCTCCTACTATGCATCTGTGCATAGTAGGGTCTTCCAAAAGCTCACCTGCATTTGCGCTCAGCTTCACATTCTGCTCCAAAGGAACTGAAATAGGCTTACAGCATGTCATCCCATATTTGGACAGCATGTCCAATCCATACTGCCTCTGCAAGAGCTGTATTCCACTTGGTGATCTAATCACCTCAATGCCCAAGAAATAACGCAGCTCTCCCAAATCCTTCATCTCAAACTTTTGCTTCAATAGCATTTTCACATGAAGGATATCTTCATCACTATCACCTGTCATAATCAAATCATCAACATAAATGACAAGTAGCATAATACCTTTCTCTATTTTTCTCACATAAAGTGAGAAATCTTCCTTGGAAATCTGAAAGCCAATAGTGACAAGATACTATCCTATATTGTCAGACCATGCTCTAGGTGCTTGCTTCAAGCCATACAAGGCTTTCTTCAACCTGCAAACAAACTCAGGATGAACAGCATGCACATAACCTGGTGGCTGCTCCATATAGACCTCTTCTTGCAAATCACCATGCAAGAAGGCATTCTTTACATCCATCTGATGTAAAGACCATCCCTTTGATGCAGCCATAGCAATGACTGCTCTTACGGTTGCCATCCTTGCAATCGGACTGAATGTTTCTTCATAATCAATGCCATATGTTTGTGCATACCCCTTGACTACTAATCTTGCCTTGTATCTATTCACAGAACCATCTGCATTATGCTTCACCTTATAAACCCACTTACAGCCAATTGCATTCTTACCTTTAGGCAAAGGTACCAACTCCCATGTAGCATTTGCTTCCAAGGCATCCATTTCTTCATCCATGGCTTTCTCCCATTTTTCTTTTCCCATGGCTTGCTCAAAAGAAGTGGTTTCTGGTTCCTGTATCACTTTGACCATATATGCATAGTGAATGGCTGTAAATCCATCATATTTCAGCCTATCCACAGGATACCTAGCTCTGGTTGGTTCGCCCCCAGGTGCTCTCAAAACATCCCTGGTCTTCCTTACTCTAGGTGTAACAATAGAAGGAATACCCAACTCATCATCAATGCTCTGTTC
Organism: Lygodium microphyllum; assembly: GCF_053477565.2. Classification (NCBI taxonomy): domain Eukaryota; kingdom Viridiplantae; phylum Streptophyta; class Polypodiopsida; order Schizaeales; family Lygodiaceae; genus Lygodium; species Lygodium microphyllum. The sequence continues at coordinate 121,796 of NW_028229559.1, read as the reverse complement.
TGAGCCACTGGATTTACCATCCACATAAGAGTGACCTGCATTCACATCAAACATGGGCTGATCTACCTTCTCTTTTCCTTTTCGTGAAACCTACATACCACTATTTTCATTGCTTTGAGAAGATCCTCCTGATCTCAATCTGCCTGTCCATGGCGAAGAATGTGAACCACTACTAGAGGACACTCCAGGTCCACTAATATTTTGTGACTGCTGCTATGAATTCTGTGCAGTATTACCATTTTGTGCATCTACATCATCAATCACATTTACTGGTTTATACCAACTACTCATCTCATCAAAAACAACATCTCTGCTCACTGTAAACTTACGAGTAGAAGGGTTATAGCATCTATACCCTTTTTGCTACAGAGAGTAACCAATAAAGATGCACTTCTCAGCTTTTGGATCCAACTTGGATCTCAACTCATCTGGCACATGTACATAGGCAATGCAACCAAAAATTTTCAAATGAGAAATATCTGGTTTCCTACCAGTATACCTCTCCTCTAGAGTCATCCCATGTATTGCTGCAGTGGGAGCCCTGTGCATTATGTAGACTGCTGTAGCAACTGCTTCAGCCCAATAAAAATCTGGCAGGTCTTTTTCATTGAGCATGGCACGAGATACCTCTCCAATATGCCTATTTTTTCTTTCCGCAATTCCATTTTGCTGTGGGGTGTGACTGCATGAATATTGCTGCTTTATGCCATGCTTCTGCAAGAACCTTGCAAACTCATTTGAGAGGTACTCTCCCCCTCCATCTGACCTTAGGCATTTTATTTGCAGACCTGTTTCTTTTTCAACCATAGCTTTAAGAGTTTTGAAATGCCCAAACACTTCACTTTTCTTCTTCATAAAATACACCCAAACTTTTCTGCTATAGTCATCAATAAAAGTGACAAAATAATGACAGCCTCCAAGAGACGCAGCTTTAGTAGTCCACACATCAGAGTGGATTAATTCCAATGGCTTCTTACTCTCTTGAACATGTCTAGGAAATGGTTTCCTTGCCTGTTTTCCAAACTGACAGGCTTCACATACCTTATGCATTTCTACAACCTTGAATTTAGGCAATCCTGCAATAATATTTTGGGCCTGCATTGATTTAAGTCGCTGTACATTAACATGACCAATGCGTTTATGCCAGATATCAATATCTGCAACTACACCGGTCCCATGTGCAAACATTGCTGCACTCAATTCAGACATGTCTGCATCCAACGTAAATATTCTGCCCTTCTTCTTTCCTTTTGCTATCAAGCGACCTTTATTTTTCATATCCTCAACAAAGCATCCATGAGGATTAAATCTGACCTGCAAGCCCTGCTTAACCATTTGACCAACAGAAACCAGATTCTTGGTGATATTCGGGACATGAAATACATCGGACAGGTATTTCTTTTTCCCATCCTGCATAGACAAATGAATTTTTTCAATCTGCACAATAGGATGTGCAGTATCATCACCAGTCTCCACAAATCCTGGTTTTTCCATTTTCCTTGCATCCTCAATCCATTCTGCATGACCTGTCATGTGGTTTGATGCACCTGAGTCAACATACCACACTTCGTTGCTTTCTTCTGCATTTGTCACAGAATTGTTTATGTGTTGCACCATAAACAAATGCTCATTTCTGTCATCACCCTGTCTACTAGAAGATGCATAATTTCCTTGTTGCAGTTTTCCATTCATGATGTCATTCTGCTTTTTATAGCAGTCTTTAGCCATATGACCCATTTTACCATAGTAGTAGTATTCAACATTGCTGTTTGCATTTTGGCCTCTTTGCCATCTACCACGACCTCTTTGGCTCCCCCTGCCTCTAGAGTTACCACGTCCTCCTCCATAGGACTGGTTTTCTTGAGTTTGCTGCATATTCTGATTTCTACCATGGCCTCCAAATCGGCCTCCTCTACCTCTGCCTCTACCTCTTCCAGCATTTGAGTAGAAGATAGCTTCTTTTGAAGTTCCTCCTGAAGAAGATGCACCACCATTTCTCTGCTTCTCAGAAATTAGAAGAGCAATCAACTCCTCAAAATCAGGAAATCTTTCACGAACTGAAATGGATGTCCGAAACTGTGCATAATCCTTTCCTAGACCATTCAAGGTCACAGAAACTAAATCATCATCTTCCACTGGCGACCCAATGGAAGCAAGTGCATCTGCAATCTTCTTCACCTTCATGTGGTAGTCATTGATGCTCATATTTTCTCTTTGCACATTATGCAACTCTTGCTTGAGCTGCATTTTCCTGGCTGGCGTATTTGTGCTATACATTTTTGACAAAGTATCCCATGCCTCCTTTGGCGTACTTGCATCCTGAATATGCACAATCATAGAGTCTGAAATACTGATAGACAGTCAGTACATAACTTTCCTGGCTCTCTCATGCCATGCTTTAAATGCCTGCATTTGCTGTTGATTGGGAAAATCAGGAAGAACTGGTTCTTCTTTATTTCCTGCAACAAATTCCCAATATCCTTTTCCCATAAGGAAATTCGTCATTCTAAACTTCCATGCTTGGAAGTTGTTCTTGTCAAGCTTTTCAGTGACAATCTGTGAGAGAGAATCGGACGCCATTACAGAACACTGCAAAAAGTTTTGTCACTGCAAAGAACACAACTGCAACCTCACAAGGGCTAATCTGCAAAACTGACGAAAGTGTTATTTGACCACACAGTCACTCCCTAGTGACGATTTTGCATCAACAGGCAACAAGGACGATTCTGTAACTCCCAATGTCTCTGCACACAAGCATATGATGCAATTTCTACAGTAACTTTTCACCGACCTGTAGAATAGTGGCTGCATAGCATAAAACTGGGCCTTTTCCTGAGTGCGTGCAGAAAACTTCCGCCTCCAAAACAGGCCCCGAAATGGCCTCAAATCAAAAAAATAGGGTCGCTCGGGGCTAAAGCCTTCTCCCGCAACATATACTGCCCTCTTACTTCACCGCGAAGGGCGTCTCAACCTGAGACAATGCACTCTTGCAATTTCCGGCTGTGCTACCTGCAGAGATCTGCTCCCAAAACAGAAAATGAAAGCAACACTGCTCCTCTTACCAGAACACCGCGAGCTTGGCTTGCTTTCTTGAGCTCCTTACCACGAACAAGGCTCTGATACCATGTCAAGATTGTGGGAGAGAAGGAAGGAGTCTCACTTGTAGCTTTCTTGCTTGCACAATGGGGGAATACACACAAGGGTGGAGGCTGAAAACGGTTTTCCTCTTCTTAGTTGTGTAAGCCAAAAGAACTCTCATACAAAGAAATAGAAGAACCCTATATATGGGTCTCAAACCAAACTCAACTAACTAAGGTGGCATACTAACCAAGCCACAAACTAGAGTAGATAAGGATAACTGTCATCTAGCTATTATTCATGGGCGGTGTACCAACCGCGTCTACAACTGACAAGTCGGTGACATAAATGCACAACGGTCACCTTGGCATATCACGAGTGGAGCGCGATATCTCAACAGGGGGGACTTTAGGGAGGTGGATGGGTGAACCTTGGGGGGAGGGGGCAGCCCCTTGGGAGTGAGGGGGTACCTTTGGAGGGGGGTGGCTGCCTGAGGTGGATAGCAGTAGTGGAAGAGACCCGCAGGTAGCATCGACGTCCGGCGTGGCAAGCTTCTATTTGCATGTTTGACCTGAATCTTCCATGACTATCCATGCTCATTTGTGCTTCCTGACAATTCATTAATCTATCATTAGTGAACTTATATTATTATCTTTTTTCTAACAAACTTTTGACTTGCTACCTTCTCATTTCTTACTTCCCTCACATTTTGATAATTATAAATATATATGGAAGGAAGTTGTACATTTTTGGGCTCTTCCATCAATGATCAATGAAGGGGTAGTCAAGCTAACCCATAAAAAAGATTACAAAGAGCTAGTGGGGAACTAGATGCCCATTACTTGTCTAACCTCAGTGTGCAAAATCTACGCTAAAACACTATGTAGAAGACTAATTTCCCACCTTACAAAATGGGTTAGGAAAGAACATAAGGGATTCATAAAAGGGAGATACATTCTAGATGCTAACATAAGCCTACAAGGAGGGTTAAAGTATGCTTGGAAGAAAAAACAAAACCTTGTATTCCTAAAAATAGATTTTGACAAAGCCATTGACAAGCTTAAATGGGACTTTATACTACAATCCCTCTCTAATATGGGTTTAGGTAGGAGATTTATTAAATTTGTGTCATTGCTTTTTGGTAATCGTACTCGTCGTAGTTAGCTGATGGCGTCATCATTGTGTGGATTGGTGATGTTGAGGCTTCCACCTTCTATCGTTTAGGGACTTGCCTTGATTCTTCATCAATGGCTGGCCTCTTTTGCTATGTGGCCGTAGTTTCGGTGTTTTGTCATTGGGCCATTTCTTTGTTGATGAAGTATTGCATCCATGCCACAAAATTTAAAACATCGGCACTGGTCGGGATGCTGGGGGTGATGGTGGTTGGTTCGGTGGGAGGCACCATGAGGGGAGGGATCGGGTGAATTGGGGCTTTGCCCTTGCCCTCAATGACAGCGGGCGACACGATTTCCGGCGCCTATGTGCTAGAACCAGGCCCTTCTTCTCTTTGCGAGCTCAGATTCCCCAATTCATCTGCCCTGCTTTGTTGTTCGATAGACCGGCGTGTAGCCTCAGCAGGCTAGGTCTTCTTCCTCCTTTCTTCTTAGTTCCTCTTCTTTCTTCGATGACGATAGGTGTCATTGGGGCGAATGATCGAGGGCGAACACATCATCAACAATGACATGACTAAGAATTCGAACACCAAAACTTGACACCACGAAGACTAGACATGTAGATTAAGGCAAAAATCGGCCATTTACGCGACATGCAAAGGAAGGGGGCAAATGTAAAATTAGACGAAAAATTTAATTTAGAGGCATCATATGAAGAAGCCATAAAAAGAAAAACTGGGCAGGGTGACGGGGAGAATATCATGGACAATGCATCCAATGCATTGGAAACAAAAGGGGGGTTCACATGGAAAAATAGAAAAAATTAACCACAAAAATTCACACAAAGTGAATTGCACAAAAGCTAGTAGTTGAAATGAAATGCAAAAAAAATGAAAATTTGTAGTAATGAGGAGTGGATAGGGAATGCAGTTCCGATGAGAATAGGACTCATTCATATGGAAAAAACAGTGAAGACACACCCAAAAACAAAATTGGGAATTAATAACCAAAAATCAAAAAGTCGAAATGGAATGTAGCAAGAAGGAAAATTGTGCAAACTAACAAATGGGAGAGGTCTATCTAGTTGTAACAAGGTTTCGATGGCAAATGGGGGGGTTCACATGGAAAAATGCTAAAAACAAACCTGAAAAAATGAACAAATATTTATTCCAAACAATTTGTAAGTCAGAAGATGGGGAAGTTTAAAAAAATATTTAAGGAATGGTGTCTACAGGACTATCAAGTCAAAATGCAAGTCCAATGTGAGAAAGACGCATTCACATGGAAAAAATAGAAAAAATGAGCACAATAGCACACTTAAAAATTAATAACACAAAATCAATGGGCCAGAGTAGAACGGAGGAACAAGAACAATTTGTGCTTTGTGCATTGAGAGGCCTATCCCATTTGTGCAACACTCCATTCACACATCTCACCTCTCTTTTGAATATAAAGTGCAAGGACCGGTCACTCACCCCACCCTTTGTCTCACACTCTTCTGATAAATATAGAGGGTAGCCCATACTCACATCCCCATCCAGTTAGGATGAAAGATCACATCGCTCAAAGGATGGTCGATGAAGATTTTCTTTTTCTGGTGGATAATGTCAACTTGTACTATCAGTTGATGAAGAGGCATACCTAGGGAGATAGCCAACAAGTCTGGTACTTGGATTATATGTAGGAATTGTCATTTGTTGTAGGAGGTCAAATGCACTGAGAAAGTTGCAAGATACAATGCACCAAGGGAGGCGGCTTTGGAACTACATCCTGGAAAAGTTATGCTAGTGATTCAGCCAACTTGGACTGCGGGATGTTGCCACCTTTTCCGTAGTCAGTTTTTTGCCCAAGTGTGTGTGCCACCTTTCCTTGGAACGAGGCCTGTTATGACAAGGAATTTCTTCATTTTCTCCCATAATAGTTTTGATTTGCTTTTTATTTCTTTTTTCTTTTTTTCTACTCCCAAGGGTGTTTCCAGCTTTTCTCAAAGAATAGGTTGGAGTAAGAAGGACCAATGCCCTTTTCTCTCATGATTGATATATCTTTATGTTTCTTTTATTTTTTTCTTTAGATTTTTTCTTTAGAAAAAAAAGGAGGTTGGCAGGAATACCAAGTATCAAAACCATCCTCACCACCTCTGTTAGATCAGACAGAAAGAGAGCAAAGGAGGGGTGAAAGATGGCAGTGAGGGGCTAGAAGAACGAGACCACCTCATCATCATAAGTAGGAGGGCTATCAAGAGAAATAGGCAAAGCCTTACTAATTGATGCACAAGGAATGAAGGGGCTATCGGTGGCAATGATTGTCAAGATACCCAGGGATGGTAATACTTCTTAAGGTGATATTCATTAATTAAGAAGGGGTCATTAGAAGCATCGACTGTCTACACTTGGATAGAGCCATTAGGGTTGACAACAAGTACCTTATAGGGGGCCATCCATTGTTGTTGAAGCTTACTTGGAAACTTGCCAAATCTTGAGTCATCGGCCAAGATTAAGTCACCTTCCTTAAACTCCTTCTGCTTGATGAAGCTATCATGATAGGCCTTTTATCGAGCTTGCCTGACTTCCATACACTATATAGGGCCATCCTACAAGTCTCATCCAGACATTCCAAGTGGAAAAGGCAGTGTTACAGGGTCTCGTCATCTCCCAAGCACTCTTTGATAGCCATGCAAAGAGAGGGCAACTCCAGTTAAACAGGGAAGACTGCCTCTATGCCAAACACCAGTTGGAAAGGAGTCTCTCCCATAACAGTCTGTATGCCCGAAGGGCCTCTATAAGTTGATTGTCCCAATCATGGTGATGTGTAGCAATCATCCTTGTCAAGATCGAGCAGAGGATGTGATTGGTGAATTTGACTTGGCTCTTTGCTAATTACTAGGGAACTCTTGTCTTTGCTTGAGGTGCCAAGGTTGGCAACCTCTATCCCTTGATTATATCTAGGCCTCTTGACTATGTTTTTGATGTGGCTAACATACCACATGTATTTTTATTACATCATCACCTTGGGCACATGTCCTTAAAGGGAATAAAAATGCCTACTTGTTTGTAGTATCTTCTATCTCTTGATTAGAAATGTTTTGATTCTTATGACTATTGTCTTTATAGCAAGCAAATCCGTAGTTCTCATAAGAATTCTAGCATTATGTGCATGAGTGAGCCTCTGACTCTTGTGCATTTTGATTTATGTGATCACATGCCTTATCACTCATTGGGTGGCACAAAGTACTTTGTTACATGATGAGATGTCGAGCTCTACATGAGCTGACATCTACTATATGCCTTGGTGATATGACATGATATTATTCAATGGTGTGTTAGGTGACCAACATCAGGATACACCAATGATTCTACAGTTGGACTACACCCAATAGACCATCCTTGTTATGAAACATTCATTGTGCCACCTCTTCTTTCCTAACAAGTTTACACTTAGTGACCACATGTATATACATTATGGTACTTTCGTATTAGTGTTTTATTATCTTATATACTTAGTTCTTTTGTGTGACAGCTTCAATTAGATTGTCAACAAGAAGCTTGATAAGAATAATTATCTTACATAAAAATTTAGGATGATATATTTCTTGAAGAGCAAAGGTGTTTGGAATTACATTGAAGGAGACATGGCAATAATAGCCCGAGTTCGTGTGAAATGATACTGCAAAATAGGTAAAAGCTAAGAAAGGTTGAGATCAAACATAAAGTAAAGTCATATATTTGTTGTTTGCTGCCAATGTCACAAATATCATGATGGACTATTTGCAAGAATCTGAAATTCCTATTATTGTATGAAAGATTTTGGCAAGGCTATTTGAAGTAAATACAAAGGCCAGAAAAGCTGTAGGTCGTATGAATACAAGGGATGATATCCCTAATTTTGTATACTTGATTTCTATGCTGATACTTAAGGAGAAGAACCTTGGCTTGGATTCCTCTTCTTCTTAAAGCAAAAACAAGTTTGAATAGGTACTTTACTCTACTAGCAAAGGTAGAGGTCATAGCAGAGGCCAAGATGGTGATTGTGGCCAAGGTTATGATGCATAGCAAAATAGAGGAGAATAATCTAGAGAAAGGGAAAGTCAAAGAGGGCAAGTTGCAGATTCCAATAGGCAACAAAATTCTTATGATAGTAGAGAGTACTAGTAGTGTCATAAAAAATATCATATTTCTAAAAATTTCTTCAAAAAGAAAGCTAAAATTAGAAATGGAAAAAAACAATAAGGTACGTATACATCCATTAGGAGAAACAATGGTGATAGAAGTGAACAGTTGTTTACTATACAACACTTTATGAACACTATGACTACTAATGGTCTATCAAAGAATGTTGTATAATATGTTGATTCCTCTAACCATATGACTTCTCATGGGGAGTGGTTTAGAGAGCTATGAAGTCCAAAGTCTTTAGGCTATGGGGAGACATGGCATGATGCAACTCAACCCATTACTCATGTTAAAAATGTTCCTTTGAGTATGAAGGATGGCAAAACTAAGCACTTGGTCAATATGTTACATGTATCAAATATTACAAAAAACCTAGTTTCTATCAATCAAATGGTAGAACAGGGATTACAAGTTCATCTCACATATGATGGTTGTTATGTAGAAGACCTTAAAAATGATTATAGGTTGATTGCAAAAGGGAAAATTAACCAAATTTAAAACCATGATCAGGACTTGTAAATCCCCCTCTCTCCCTACCGCTTAATGTTATGCTTGCGATGGTAGGTGTAGAGAATATTTCCATGTTAGTTTTTTGTCTGAAAAGCAATAAATCACAAATTATAACACGGAAATGGGGCTGAGATGAGCTAAACCTCATACCTTAGGCAACTATACATCCACAAACACATTTCTATTTTTATTTATTTTTTGACACATAAAGTCTATTTTTTCCATTTAAAATCTATTTTTCTTGATTTATTTATTAATAAATTACTATTACTTTCTATTATTTTGGTGAAACCTGATTAGGATTCCTGAAATTCATCATTATCTTTTATTTCATTCCACAAGAACATGATTTTTCCACCCAAAATAGAAAAAAACTCTTATTTTTTCACGTAAATACCGCATTTCAAGCTTTAAATTATTAATAACAATCACATTTAACTATGGGTTCTACATATTATCACTCATAGTCCTCAAAGGCATGTCAACCAAGGTTGATACGAATTTTCATACCATATACACTTCATTTGGACCATAAATTGTTAAAACAAGCAATTTTTATTCATGAAATAGACATACCGCTAAATTACATATTTCAAGCCACGAAAATTGAATGCGTTGATAGCCATCGGACCCACCATCAATCTTTGTATAGTACTTGACATCGACTCTCATTATTCTCTTAATCTTGCCTCAATCCGATGCATGTTGGGCAAGCATTCTTCATCCCATTGTTCTCTTTCTTTCACCCGCATGAATGGTCTCTTGGAGGAGAGAGAGAGAAGAGAGAAATAATGAATCTACCTCTCTACTTCCAAATAGCCATTTCTTGTGTAGAGATTGGCAATGGAGAGTGAAATTTTGAAGGATCATGCATGCATCTTTAGATTAGGCGGTTGTTCTTCAGCCCCAAATGCCCCTCTTCTCAAATCATCGCTTGTCGCCATGGCACCTCCTCTTTTTTTTTCATTTAAAAAAATACCCCCCTCCCGCCTTGTAATCATCAAATTTTGGAGCCTATGGCCCCCAAGGGCCATGCCATTTTTCCAATCTTGGCCACTATTTGACTGTCCAACTACCCAACCTTCAGTTCCTCCTACATCTGGTATTCGATTTCGCATCCGAAAAATTTTGCACATTCGTCTTGAAGTCCTCAACTTCGGAGGACTTGTCTTGCTTTGATCCAACACCCAAAAAATTTATGCAAAGGTCGGTCTTTTGAATTCTTGTCTTTCACAGGTACTTAAAATTGTTGGATCTACGTCTTTCACTTCCATCGATCTTTAAATTCTTCCTTAAAATGACATATTTTGGCATGGTTTTTGGCTTTTTTGGGCTTAAAATCTTGCTCTCATTAATGACCATGGGATAGGGCAACTCAACCCATCGAATCCACAAACTAATTTGCACATAAAGAAACTATAAGTAGTATCAAGCTGTTTCATAAAAGAATACAAGACAAAACACAAACATAGCTCTAATCCTACCCCATGACAAGATCAAGGCATGAACGCCATAAGGGATAGGCCAAGTATAACTTGATAGAGATGCAAAGCTAGTCACTAACCAATTGCTCCAACATAGATAGGCTAAGAGAAACTATCAAAGCAGCCATCCTAAGTGGTGGTTTGAACTACTTGCCTACCCTAGAACAACTCGATCAAGAACTCCTACTAGGCGACGAGGACTCCTATAGCTTGGCAATCAAGTATTTTCATTTTACCATATTTTCCTTTAGGATTCCATACTTGGAAATGTAAAAAAGAGGGAGCTGAGAGTAGTAACCCAAGGAGAATAGGGCATCGGTCTCAAGTTGTCCTGACTTGGTATGCAAGAACCTACACTTAATCATTTTTCTTCTACTCACTTTTATTTTTGCTCTAACCTTAATAGTTTCTTCCTAGCTAGATGCCACTCCTGGGAAGACAAGACATCGGCTGACTTGTCCCTAAGAACCTACCAGACCCTTATAAGGTAATAATCATCTGCTCTTCATATTTTTCTTCTTTTCTTTTTTCTTTTAGGAGTTAGAACCCTCTTTTTACACAACTCCATAGACTATAGTCTTATATATGCATTGTTTCTTCTCTTCTTTTTATTTGGCAAGCTTCTCTAGCTACCTCATAACTAATAGAAACCCCTAGAAACAATTGCCTAGCAAGGCCACTCCTAAGAAGACAAGGCATCAGCTGACTCATCCCTAGGAACCTACCAGACCCTTGCAAGGCAGTGATCATCTGCTCTTCAGATTTTTCTTTTTTTTTTTTCCTTTTAGGGGTTAGAATCTCATTTTACACACGTCCATAGACTATGGTCTTATATATGCATTGTTTCTTCTCTTCTTTTTATTTGGCAGGTTTCTCTAGTTACCTCATAACTAATAGAAACTCCTAGAAATAGTTGCCAGCAAGCTAGCAAAACAGGGTTACTAGGACTACCTTCTAAAACAACTCTTAGAGTGCTTGACAATGTCTTCATAGGAGGTAGACAACTACTTGGACCTCCCCAAATACACATAACGTAAACTTTAGGACTTCATCCCTTGACTACCAATCCCCATTAAAAGAAAGAAAAATCTCCACAAATACACATAACCATTCAACATAAAGGTAAAGAACTCATAAAGGAAGGAGATCACCTGGACTTGGCCACAAGAAGCTCGACACAGTAAAGGCTCTCTCCAAGCACTCTATCAAAGGACCTATTTGGTACAACACTAAAATAGAAAACCATTAAATGTACCCGCACCAAATAGATACATGGCCCTCTTGGCCTAATGAGATAAACCATCTCTCTACAAGAACAAAGCTTCCTCTTGGCCTAACAATATATAACATTGTGCATCCAAAACAATTGGCCCTCTTGGCCTAAAGTAAAAATGCCAATGTAGCTTATACACATCCCTCCTTAGAGTGGTACTAACATACAACAAGATGCTCCATTCTAAGGAGAAAAGAGGGCTCCTAGCCCTAAACTAGATGCATCAAATTATGACCCATATCTCCTATATATATAACAAGAGATGTATGCACAAAATGTTGTCTAACCATCCTGTGGGTCCAAGATAACAACAGTAAATGGGTATTGGCTACTCTTTGCATTATCCATACTAACCATCACTTGCCATATAAATCATGTTCTGATAAAAGTCCCCATAATCAACTAGGTCCTATCTCATCATCAATGGAGCTATCTAAACTAGGACCACAATTGAAAAAAATATTTTCTTCATAAGCATAATTTGCTAACAAATTAGCAAATGGATTCCAGTATCGTGGAACTAGTTGAAGAGACACTCTCTCAAACTTGTCAATCATGTTCATAGCAATGCGGTAATACATACAAAGAATGGGATTCCGTACTGTGTACATTCCATTCAATTGATTCAAAATCAATTGGGAATCTCCTTTTACTAATAACTGGTGAATATCACATTTCTTAGCAATATTCAGTCCCATGATCAGGATTTTATATTCTGCCATATTATTTGTAAATCCTACCCCAAGGTAGGTAGCTAATTTCATCGTGATTCTATGTTAGGGATCTCTATTGACTACCCCAATACTCCCTTTATTATTGGGGCCTCTAGATGTTCCATCAAAATATAATGTATGTGTCCATAAAGGGTTCACACATCGAGCCATCATCGGCTCTTTTAATATTCTTAACCATGATAATCAAAATTAAGCGTATTTAGAGGATGTACAAAAGGCTCTATCCCACCTTTGTCATTGAATCCAACATGGATGCTCATCAAAACCCTTACTTTAATCTCCCAAACAAATGTCCCGTCCTCTTATTCAATCACTTTATAACCTTTGCTCCACCAAACAAGTCTTCCCTGATAGTATCTTTGCTCCAAATATGGGTGTTCTAAGTAAGGAATTAGCCATCCCATCAACCAAAATTTAGCCTCTCTTGTTGCAGGTTTTAAGTCAATCTAGCCTTTTGACTTGTAAGACAATTATCTCATCAGTATGCCTAAAGATAATAATCTAGATCTATGCCTCAAACTATCGTACTACTACCACCACATCTACAGAGTCCACGATCCACGTGCTGGTTATGGGGCTTTGGAAGCTCTATATATAAGCCATCTTCAACTCAGAGATCTCTTGAAATGATGGCTTCTGTGAGCTGCTACATCAAAAAAATCAGACCCCTGTCCAAAACCCTATTTTGGACTCTATAGCCACTCAAGCTTCAAGCTCATTCTTCTCTCAATTTCTCTCTTCTACCAACCAAGCCAATTCATAACAATCCTAACACTAAAGTTTCTAGCAAATCCTTACATCAAGAAGGGGAAATTCTTGGAGTTCTTTGAAGTTTTTCTTTGTGAAGATTGGAAGACCTCAAGCACCAACATCAAAACTCAAGCTCCTCTTATACTTCATCTTCTCACTATTTCTTCTTATTGGAATTATTAGAAGTAATTTTAATCACTAAGTTACAAAAGAAGGATAACCATCAAGATAGTGCTTGTTAGCACTAAGCATAGTGTGTTTTTCAAACTACCTTCTTGTGTCCTTTGGCACATTAGGCTTCAACTCCTTTTGCTGGTAAAAAAAAGTCAAGCATTTGAAGTTGAGTTCCAATGCCAAACATGAAGATTTTTAAGTGGGTGCTTCTCATGAAGAGTAACATGTATCTTGTGGCCCATTTACACTACATAGAAGATGTTACTCTACCTACATGAAGACATGGAGCTGCCTATATCCAAATGCCATCAATGTACCAATTTGAAGACCTTGAAAACATGAAAGTGCAAAATTTTGTAGTCATTTTCATTGCCTCAAAGATAATGATACCTTTGCTTGAGGGGGACATGGACATGAAAACTAATGCAAGCAAAGTCAATAAAGAAGATGACCAGGAGAACCTAGAGGACCAAAATATCAAAGCGGTGGACACTAAAGCTGCAAGCAAAGTGAAGTACAAGTACAGGATCAAAAAGAGCAAGCTGGACTACACCGACAAGAAGACCTATAATAAATTGAAGATCTGTGCCAAAAGAAATGTTGAAAACTGCAAGGACTTGCCAATCCTTGACCCAATTTTTTACTAGACTTTTTTCCCAACCTTGTAATGCCTAGCCCAAATGTCTTTATCATAAGCTTGTAAATTCCTCATGTAGCCATGTACTACAGCCTCTATACACTTTGTGAGGCCCCTATTATAACCTTTGGATGTCCATCATGTTTGTGGTGCCCACACTTAGCCTTTTCTGCAATAGCCTCTGGTGTTTTGCCATATGTATGGTGTGCCCACACTTTGTAGGTGTTGCTCTCACTAAAGCCTCTACATACTTTGTACTTTTTGGTTGTGATTGAGGAGGGGTGTTGAGATATTTGCAATCACTCATATTGTGGCCTCTTTGTATGAGGCAGTTTTGGGCTTAGGATATGCATGCAGATTGAATCCCATATGCATAGAAAGGGAAACTGCTACCCATCCAACAACTATAAAGCATTGTACTTGACTACCACTTTAATATATGCTGAATGCAATAGCATGATGCTTTCTCTTTTCAGTTAGTGTCTTGTCATTGTTGGTCTATACACAAGATTGTGTTTATGAATCCAAGTCTCAATCTTGGAACCTAATTCACTTGTGTAACAGTCAAGTCTAGTGTCTCTGTCATCATGATTTCATTCTTTTTCTTCCATCCACCATAGCTCACTACCATGTCCTAGATCCGCGTCTTTTCGCAGTTATGCTAGTATACCAAGATGGAATGGAAGCCATATCAATTTTGAATAGACCCTCAATGTCATTACTTTAGCCAAAGTCGGCTCCCTGAAATCCACAAGACATTCAATGTTTCCTTGAGGCTTACTCTTGATTTCATAATCAAACTCCTACAAAGTGATTAACCACTTTGCCAAGCGATAGGTAGCTGCAACTTATTCATCAATAGTCTCAACCCATCCACCTTCGTATAAACTACCATCCTTTCATAAAGGATGCAATGCTTGAATTTCTTTGTCACAAATACCATCCCAAGGCACAACTTCTCCATGTAGGTGTAATTAATCTTAGATATCCCCAATTTATGGCTAGCAAATGCAATTGGATGATACCACTTCACCTTCCAAATTTGGGCTAAACAATAGTTGATGTTATGCATTGTAGCTGCCGAAAATATATAGAAGACCTCACCTCTTTTGGGTGCTTTCACGACTAGTTCTTTCACTAGTTCCTGCTTTACATCTTCAAAGGATACTTGACATGAGCCACTCCAAACAAATTGACAGTTAAAGAATAGTAGATTCGTCAGTGGCAACGTCCTCCCTGCCACTACATTGATAAATCTTTGATAATAGATTTGTCAGTGACGCACTCTTTGCTAGTGCATTGATAAATCTTCAATAGTATGCCACTAATGACAAAAAGTTATGTACTTCTTTAGGAGTACATGGTGAACTCATAGCGACAATAACCTTTATCTTTTTAGGATCAATCGCAATACCAACAACAAAGCTAACCACATGACCTAATAGCAATCCATAGGGCATTCCAAAGACACACTTTCTTGGATTAAGAGCAATGCAGAACTGCCGGCAATGCTCAAAGCATTTTGTTAAAATAACCAGCTATCTCTCCCTTGTGGTGGCTGCCCCTAGATCTGCCCCTGGATCATCAATAAAAATTTTCAACTCCTGTAGGGAAATATCACCAAAAGACTTGTCAATTGTATGTTGCCAAGAACCTAGTGCATTGCATAACCCAAATGCCATAACATGATATGCAAAGGTACCAAATACTGTAATAAATGTCATTTTCAACTTGACTTCCTTTGTAATATCCATTTGGTTATATCCAGCAAAGTAGTCCATTAATGAATAGATATCTCTACTTGCCTCAACCGATCCAGAATTTGGTCAATAAATGGCAATAGATAGTAATCTTTGATTGTCTATTTATTGAGCTCCGTAAAATCTATGCAAAGCTAGATTTTTTGAGAAATATGCAATCACACCCATGCCTCTTTGTATGGAGCAATAGGGCAAGACTCAACCAGTTTACTAGTGAGGATGCCTAAAATATAGGATGCCTAAATCCCATAAGCACAGTGGAGGAAAAAGGAACCATCATGAGCCTATAAAGTGATGTACCTTCTCATCATTCAATGATGGAATACAACTATACTTTGTCCTTTCAGTCATAGTCAGTGTCATACTCAAGATTGTGTTTATGAGTTCAAGCTTCCATCTTGGAACCTAATTCACTTGAGTAACAGTTGGTCTCTTCAGTCCATGTTATCATGAACAATGTCTTTGTGTTTCATCCACCATAGCCATGCTCTAGATCCAAGCATTTCAACATGGTATCAAAGCTCAATCGGGCGTGGCCTAGCTCATCTCACTTCTCTCTAAGCTTCTCTTCACTTCTTGTCAGCTCATGACTTCACTTCCAACTTCCTTTTCACTTGTATCTTCAATCAAGCTTATGGTTGTTGGGGTAAAAGGCCCTTGGGCCTGCCCGTGTACAATGACCGCCCATATTCTTTATTCATATATATATGAGAGTGCAATAAGGCTATCATAACATTGTTGACAGCACCTACACTATTGTGTGTGCTCTTCTCTCGTGCGTCTCCTGCATCCCTTTCAACTGGTATTAGAGCCACTCCTTCATGAGCTCTTCCCAGCATTTACACGAAGTATGAGATCTTGTTCTCTCTCATTCATTTCAATCCACATAGGTACAGTAGGGTTTACATGTTGGGGCAGCCATTGATGAGCTTCCCCCTTGAAGCTTGAAGCTTTCCCCTTGAACTTGTCTTGTTGAGGCTTGGTTTGGAGGCTTCTATTGGCTTCCTTGAAAGCAGCTCGTGATCCTCTTCCTTCAGCTCCCCTCCTTGTTGGCACTCTTTGGCACTTTAAAATGGCTTCATGAGAGCCCCTGGCACTTGGCATTTGACCTTGGCACTTGGAATTTGACTTGGCATTGATTTGTGGGCCGATTTACTTCAATCTAGGACTGCTCACAGATAGTTTATAGTAGTGCTACATTAGTATTTTATGTTTGGGCCACATTGGCATTGACATTGGTCGCCCAATTGGTCCTGAATGCTCCCTGAATGATGTGGGAATGTATGCCTATCATATGAGATGGTTTTGGAGCTGATCTTGCTCAGCCATTGATTGTTTTACACAGTCCACAGGCAGCCCAAAATAGGGCATCCCCCTGTCATTACATTTTATGCTCATGCTACATGGTCATTTGATGCCCGATTATGCCCGGTTGGTGCCTACATGTCTGGGAATGTATGCCTATGAGTTGGCACTTGATTTGAGCTTGGTTTGAGCATTATTTTACTCAGTTTTGGACTATTATTTGTTGCTGGAAACTTCAGGGCTGAAGCTTTTTATGCTGCAATTGGGTTATGCCTATTGGTCACGGGGTGCTCCCGACTACTCAGTATGATGTCATGATGTATTTGGACTATGCCACATGTCTTGTTTATGCTCCGGAATGCTTTTGAGCTGAGATTAGGGCTTGATTTGGGTTTGACTATCAATTCTTTGTAGCTGGCATTTCATCTATGACATGGTTTATGCCTAGGCTACCCGGTATGGGTTCTGATGTCTTGGTGAATGCTTTATGCTTGGATGGCAGTTGTTTGAGCTTGTCTCGACATTAATTTGAGTATTCCCTTGAGCATTTCGACATTGACTTGGCTTTTTCCATTACGACTTGGCTTTTTTCATTATGACCTTGGATGCTATATGGGATTTAATGCTCTGATTATGGATCTTGGCTATTACTTGGATGCACTTACAGGTATTGATCAGTGAACTGCTCCCTTGTTTTGGCAGTTTCCTATTGAGCTGTGATTGCTAGTTTTCATTTGATATGCGGGATATTTACTGATTAGTGGACTTGGATTGTCCTTGGGATTTATAGTTATGGCCATCCTGCTTCTCTGTTGTATGGCATCTATGCTATTTGGGCTGCTATTGCTCGTGTATGTCAGGGAGTAATTGATCTTTATGGCCACCCGTGTATGCACATGGTCTACTGCTATGTATTTTACAGAGCCTCTTATCTAGATGCTTTTAGATAGATATTTGGGCTTTTATTGGAGCTTGATTCTTGTGGGTTTATTTGCCACTTGTCGTTCTTGTCTAGACATGTATGTCAGTACATGGTATGAGACACTGCAAAGTTATGTATACTCCTATGTTTCGGGGATGCTTATGCATTTATGGCTCCAAGGCATGTTTATACTTTTATAGCTACGAGCTACAATGATTGGATATGTCATGCTTTTGTCTGCTAGGCTCGTTCGTGTGGGACCTTTTGTATCCATAGTTGATGCCTTTGTGTTCTCCCCTTCTGGTTTGGATGAGTCCCCTTTGTAGTATGCTATGACGACTTCCAGCTCTTCTAATCATGCAAACAATCCTCTTAATGAGCCTATTCTCTCTTATGAAAGTTCCCCTAATTCTTTGAGCTTCTTGGATGTATTGGACAGCCCTACTCATGCTATTACAGAGCAGTTGTCCTCTTCTACAGGTTTTATAGGTTCTATTTGCTTTCATTGTGGAAAGACAGGGCATGTGAAGCGTAAATTCTTAAAGTGGATTAGAGAGAAAAAAATATTGCACTGCACTAGACATGAGAGCAGAGTCAATTATACAGTAGGTGAGACCACTGTTGATAGTTGTATGGTGCATGTAGTTACCCATGATGATGCAACTGAGCCTAGACTCCTGGCATCGTGTTACCTTGCAGATTACTTGCTCAATGATACGGCCTATACCTTTGATTGGCTTTTACACAATATGGCATCTTGCCATGTTACTCCGCATAGAGCTTGGTTCTCATCTTATACGGAGATTGATGGATGTATTTCTTTGGGCCTTGAGTAGGATTGTCATGTTATTGGTACAGGGGATATACACTTGGCTTTGCCAAATGGGTCTTCTCTTATGCTCTGTGATATCTTGCATATACCTACACTCAATAAGAGTCTGATCTCTGTCAGTCAGTTGCATGGTGCAAGATATTATGTCTCTCTTGGGGATACTTCATGGAAAATCCATCGTGGTTGCTTGGTATTGGCCAGAGGTGCTAGATATGGCAGTGATTATGCAGTGCATGTCTCTCATGTGGGAGATTCTATGGTTGCAATTATGCAGATACCGCATGCATTGTTATGGCATTGTTGCCTAGGCCATGTACGACACACTGAGATGGATGCTTTATGTGATATGGGCTTATTGTCTGCTCTTCCCCATGCTACTTGCCCTGATTGTACTCATGGTCCGTGCAGAGCCTCTTTGGCTTATGGTGATCGGATGCTCCTCTAGATCTAGTCCATGTTGCAGTATATGGACCTATGCCTTCCCAGTCACTTGGTGGAGCATCGTATTTTGTGAACTTCATGGATCATGCTACCCACCGTGTTTGGGCTTACCCTTTGGTACGGATTGAGGATGATGTTACTATGCTTGACACATTTATGGATTCTGTTGGTAGCACGCCTAGATGCTTACAGATGGATTATGAGAGTCATGCTATCTCTCCCAGCTTATGGATCTCTTGTCAACAATATGGCATTGATTTCTTATGCCCATGGTATTATGGGATTGCTCATGGCATGTGCATGACCTTACAAGCAAAGGTTGCTTCTATGCTTACCACAGCTAGGTTGTTTTATGGCTTTTGGGCTAAGGCCCTTATGACGGCAGTCTACTTGGTTAATCGGACATCGTGTTTCTCTTTGGATGTTATTACTCTACATGAGACATGGAGTGGCATGAGACCCTCCTATGATCACTTGAGGATGTTTGGCTGCTAGGCATCTGTTAGTATGCCACATGAGCCTATGTCACGTAGATGCATACTCCTTGGTTATGGAGATGGTGACTTTACGGCTTACAGGTTTTGGGATTTAAATGCCCAGCAGGTTCTACGCAACCATCATGCTGTCTTTTATGAGATGCAAAAACCTCTCATGCCTCTTGATGCACGTTCAGTGCACTTTATTCTACGGCCGTATGTCAATCTTCCGCTTTGCTAAGGCCACATATCATCTTGAGACCCCATTTGGCTTGTGTCCGGGATGCTGACCCTCTTTCGATGATTGACCTTCGAGATTCTGTATGCTCTCCGCTGTCTTTTATGCACTGCGGTGATGCTATGCACCACTCTGATGCTTTATAGCCGTGCACTTATGAGTTGTGTTGCTTGCTTCATGGGAAATAGTCATGGATTGCTCTATTGTCTAGAGCTATGGGATCGCTTATCTCCTAGATATCATGGACCTAGGGATGCTTAACTCTTCTTGTGAGGAGGTTCCCGCCACTTATTGCACAGCTCACTTTCAATTGGGCATTGGGTGAGTGCCATGATTCCTCACCCTGTCTCTTTTCTTTTGTTTTGTTTTTTCATTCCCTGGCCCATTGGCCTTTTAGTGGGAGGTTGTTGGGGTAAAAGGCCCTTGGGCATGCCCATGTATAGTGACCGCCCATATTCTTTATTTATATATATATATATGTAAGTGCAATAAGGCTATCATAACATTGTTGACAACACCTACATTGTGTGTGCTCTTCTCTCCCGCGTCTCCTGCATCCCTTTCAATGGTAGCCATAGCCAAAGCCTACACCCTGTCAAATTGGAGCTCCTAGATCTCTCAAAATAAGCCATATTAGCTCATGATTTCTTTTATGGACCTCTTTTTCTACTCAAGGCGCCTCTTGTCACCTAAAACCAAGACATTGTTGATCAAAGAGCCCAACATTGCATGAATTCTAGCTGGCTACATGTTTGTGCCTATAGTAGTCGGATCGTACACTCCTATGCAGTTCGCACACGCAACAATCTAGTCCATGACCATAGGGCATTGAAATCCCATTAGCCAAGCTTCATTTCCATAAAAAAAGATCTGGAAAAAACTAGGCCCCTATTCCTAAAAACCCTAAAACTCCATAACCAACTCACTTGAAGCTTCATCTTTCCTTCATTTTCTCTCTCCTGACACTCAAACCAAACCTCTACCACTCTGATCCACTGAGTTACTGAAGTTCCTAGCAAGATTTACCCTCCAAGTGAGCAAGAAAAGATCAAGCATCCATAGCTACCAAGCTCAAGTTCTTCTTCACTTAATTTTTCTCAACAGTTGCCCTAACCCAAATAATCCACTGTCACTCTAATCTATATTCATTCAAATCAACAAGGGAAAGGATAAATCAAGCTACTCAAAGTCAAGAGCAATCTCAACAAGAAGATCAACATCAGCAAGACTCATCAAGAATAATATCTCTTGATACTACATAGTGTGTTTTTCACACTACCTTCACTTGTGTTTTTTGACACATTGAAGATCAACTTGGTTGCCGATTACTCACAGATTTGAAGCTGATTCTTGGTCATACTAATGCCAAACATGAAGATCTTTAATTGGTTGCTTCTCATGAAGAATAACATGAGTCATGCTACTCATTTATACTACATGGGAGAATTGTTTGTTCCACTTACAGGGATGGATAGACTTACTTGTTCTAAAGTGCAAACAATGATCTTATTTGAAGATTTTGCAAACATTCCAGCTACCTAAGTCATTATGTAAAAACCAAAGATTGTGACCTCTTTGCTTGAGGGGGACATGGACATGAAGACTAATGCAAGCAAAATCAATGAAGAAAAAGACCATAAAGACCATAAAGAAGAAGACAAAATCAATGAAGACCAGAAAGACCATAATGAAGAAGAAGACTAGACATACCAAAAAGAAAAAGACCAAGAAAAAGAAGACCATGAAGACAAAAAGAGCATCAAAGAAAGCAAAATGGACTACATTAAAGAAGAAGACAAAGAAAAGAATATTTGTTATGCCTACCATGACAATATTAATGAAGAAGACCACAAGGGCTTGTTGGTCCTTGTCTCTACTTTTCAGTAGAACTTTTTATTGAATGTATTTGCCATTAATGCTCTTGACATACGCCTTGTAAAACTCCTCATGTAAGCCTATGCATAATAGTCCCTACACACTTAGTGAGGCCTTGTAACAACCCTTGGATGTTAGCCATGTCTTTTTGGTACCCACGCTTAGCCTTTTCTACGATAGCCTCTGGTGTTTACCATGTTTGTGGCATACCCACACTTAGCAAGGTTCTACTCATGACAGCCTCTGTACACTTAGTGTTTTCTTTTACGATTGTGGTTGAGGAGGGGTATTAAGAAATATGCAATCACCCCCATATGATAGCCTCTTTGTATGGATCATGTCCTTGACTTTGCTAAAAACATTTGATGCACTAGACTCATAGCCATGATCATCTATTTGTTGTTCAATCAATGTAACTAGCTAATTAGGGATCAATTATTGTTGATTAATTGGAACAACATTAGGGTTTGTCATTTGGCTTCCATTATTTAGTGGAGCCATCTGGCTAGCTGTTGGCATAGTCACATTAGAAGGAGTAGGTAACATATGCACACTTTGCATTATGCTTCCTCTCACATTCAAATTGGTAATGGGTATTCCTTGACTTCCACTCATCAATACTAAATTATTTCCAATCCCTAGACTCAAATTTAAGTTTTCCCTAGAGGCATAGGTAGCTTGCAATTACGACTCTACCTCCTCTCCTTGTGTAATCGCAATATCAATGTCAGCAAGAGTAACACTACTCAACTACACGAATATTAAAGTACAACCAATAATATGGTCGAACATGCCAATTAGACTACCTTCCCAGACTATAAAAGAAAGACTCCTCTAAAGCTATAGTTAATCTATCTTTCACCTAGTCAAAGTTTTCCTAGCTACCCTTAAGCTCTTCACCTATCATTTATCTGGATCACCATCTAAGCTTCATTGTGGAAGTGCATGAGTGGACAAAGCCATCTTTGCATCTATTTGTTTGAAATTAAAGCAGTCTCTATTCTTCTCATATTGATTTTTCATCATTTCTCAAAAATTATTGCATGGCATTTGGTAGCACTCCTGTCCCTTGCATTTATTATCTCCCCACAGAGTTCAATGTGGTATTAGAGTGAGGTTCTACAAGAATACAAAGCAACAAGAGACTCATGCACATAGAATATAAGTTTTGCTCCTTTGCTTTCCAATACATATTCTTTTCATACATGTGTATTTAGCTTTGTATGAGTGCATGAAATATTGTCAATTTCTTTAATAGTTCTTACTTTCATACGTGTAGTTGTGACTTTATACGAGTGCATTAAAGTTTATTGTTTTTGTTACTTTGGTCTTTGATTTTGATTTGTTCCTGATTTATGTTCTAAATATCATTGTGATGGGGGATAGATACAACAGATTGATCAGAAAATATACAATTGATACACTACCAATGTGTCAAAAAGGTATGGTATGATGTATTTTTGATTGATTGTTAGTTCTTTTCTGTCCATAGAGGTGTTTTTCATTAGTTTAAACATGTGCTTTAATGTTATGTTTATTATTGGGTAACTTGTGTACACAAATTTCTTATTAATTAATCATATAATATTATAATATAAAATTGTGTACACAATATATATGCATGTTAATAGTTTAGAAAGACACAAGGACATGAAGAAGGAAATAACATAAAAGCTCACAAAATTTCTAGAAATTTATATTAATCTTATCCCATGTATTGAGAGAGGAGCTCTCTCCCATGCAGAAGTGTATCTTTTTCTTGAGAAGCACTTAGTATAGAAAAATAGGTTAGGTGATTTTCCCAACAAGATTGATTGAAATGGCTATGTGCGGAAGACACTTCACCAATTGGCGAGAGCACTAGCCTTAGGGAGCAGGCCAATTGACAAAGAATCCCCAGCATCAAAAGCTAGAACAAACAAAAGAAACCTGCCTCAAAAGCTTCATTCATAGGGTTCGATGGTGGAGTGCTAATGGCCCTCATCCAGGAGGCAATGGGAGAGGTGGTAGGCGAAGAAGAAGTAGGAGAGACACCCGAGAGGACATCACCTCAGGAGTAGCAATCTAGCAAAAGAACAGTAAGTGAGATGAAAGAACATGAGACACAATCCAATCAAAAAGGGCTTAAAAAGCCAAAGAAGAAGACTTCCCAGAAGGGGCAGCAAGAAGCTAGGGATAGAATGAAAAAAAGAGAGAAGGCCAACTTGCAGAAAGCACAAAAAGAGTCAAAGAAGGTTGAAGAAGAGAGATGGAGGAAAGAAGAAGCCGAATTGCAAAGTATACAAGAGGAGTCTAAGAGAGCTAAAGAGAAAAGAAAGAAGAGAGCAGAAGAAGAGGCAGACGAGCTACAAAGAAACGAAGATGAAGACATGGCTCAAGCAATACACATGTTGATAGAGCAACCCCCTAGGTAGGAGGAGTTGGTTGCCATGAGCCCGCGAGGAGAAGAAGGCCCAAGCACTAGTGCCCAAGTGCCAAATACCACAGCACCACCAACAATAGAAGGCAAGGGCAAGTGCTCGCTATATCCAATCATAACTATTCTCGTGCCTACTACCCTAGCTGCCACATCAATCCAAGGCACCTCAACCACGGTGCATAGGAGTAATCTCATGGCGTGGGTGCAATTCCTTGTAAATAAGCCACAAGAGGTAGCCCCAAATTCAAGTGGAGGAGCCCTGACAATTGGAACAAAGAGGTGAGCAGCTACAGATACTGAGTTAAGACAAGACCCAAAGAAGCAAAAAATACAGGTATCCACAACATCCATTCCTACAGTAGTGCTGCCATCAGTAGACTACAATGAGTACGTTAAAGAGATCCTTTCACATCTAGAGAGGGCTAATGAAGAAAAGAAAATATCAGTGGCCAAGTTGGAAGTGGAAAGAGAAACACGGGCAACCTTTCAACTAGAGAGGACTCACCAAGTGGTCAGTTCAAAAAGAGATAAGAGAGCTCATGGTGGAGCTCAAGGCCAAAGGAAGAGACGAAGACATGTGGTAAGAAAGGCCGCAGAAGAAGCATAAGAGCTAATTGGATTGCAAAGTCAGTACAAGCTGCTAATCATGCAATATGTGGACCTAGCGGGCATATGAGAAGAGTTCAAGAAGCCATGGATCGGCTCAGAGTAGGAGAAGTAGAGAGAGCTCATGTGGGAGAAGAGCATCAAAGAGAGATAGAGGAGTTGAGGTATAGACTGCTAATGGAGATAGAGGAGCAAGGAAGGTTGGAAAGAGCAATCGAGTGCTTGGAGGAGGAGAAGGAAAAAGTGACTCAAAAGTGGAGAGACCAAGAGCCAATGATAACGGCCTTAGCGCAAAGGCAAAGTGAGAGCCTAGAGGAGATGAAATGGAAGGTCAAAGCGTGGGTGACCTAAAGTGAAGTAAGAGTAAAAAACCTAGCAAGCCATCTAACCCATGCAGAAGGTGACAAAGTATTAGCAAAAAGCAGGGCAGAGGCTGTGAATACAAGATTGGAAGCCCAACAACACCCTGCCCTACAAGAAGAACAACCCCATGTTCATGGTGTATCCTCGTAGGGTAGATGTGGATTTTGATGCCACCCTCCATGGGCATTATGATTTTCCTATCATCTACAACTCTAATGCTGTCTCCTTCGAACATGCCCTCCTCTTCAACTCAGAAAGCTTTTCTGACTCCATGATGCGTTTCCTCGTGGATTTCTCTTCATGCCCCGATCCAGCTTTCGTAACTACATGTAATTATCTTAGGTTACTTAAATTATTACTTAAGCAGGACCCGACTCCACAAGAACGTGGCCTACCTCCCCTCTTCTTTGACCCTAACGCCATCAATAGCTGTGCCATGGCGCGCCTGATGATGAGGGCTAGCCTCCTCCCCTCTTTTTGCCTAGCTCTCCTGGAAGACATGAACGACAGCCGGTTCACTAGATGCAATCATCCTTTCCCCTCCACCACCTCCCTCCCACGTCCACATGAATCTGAAAGGATACATGCAAAGCTATCAATTTTTAAGCAAATCCATCCGACCCCCTTCTCTACCTAATTCAAACGATGAGAATTAGGCACTCGCTGTCATTCTACTAGTGTAATACTATTATTTTTAAAAAAACCAAAAAAAAAAGAAAGAAAGAAAAAGAAAAGCATGAAAGAAAAGGCAAGAAAACATTACACACAGAATGGACAAAACAACTCACTTGCAGGAGTACTTAGCACTACATAAAGCACGATCACTGCACCTAGGGGCCCTCAAGTTAGGCGTGCCTGGTGACTTCAGTTAGCTAGCTCCGCTCCTAACCCCCTAGCCCTTTTTGCTCCCCCACTTCATGCTTAGGGACCATCAAGGGCAGGACATCCTAGGGAGGTAACACTCGCCTATGGTTAGACCTGTCACCTTAAGCTACTTGCACCGCACCTCCCTTTGCATGAATGGGGTCCTCAAGTGTGGGACATCACCCAGGCTAGCATGTGGTTAGACCCAACTCCCCATTCCACCAGCACGAGCACAATGCACTACACAATAAGTAGACACCCCCCTTATGTAGAGCACCGCACCTTTTCCTTTCAGGCATCACAAAGGCGACAAACCACCGACTTTGGAGGCCCCTATCATCCACTTGCTATCCATTTGGCTTCTCCAACAAACATCATTACCAAGCTTCCACAAGCACCCGTGTGTAAAAGAGCACTAGGCTCCCTCCTGCGCCAAGTGTAAAATATTAGACGGGTATAGACTAGAGGCATAAGGCTAGAAGAGGAAATAGAGAAAGAACCTTGCCACAATGGCTGGTCATGTAAAACAGGGATGGGTGCCCATGGTATTTTAGGGCTTGTATATAAAGTTCAAAAAGTGAATGGAAGCTCGTTCTTTAGTGTGTGGCTAACAAGAGTTCTCTTCTTATTCTCTTCTCCTTGCTTGTGTGTGCTCTTGAGAGAGGGAGTGTGAGAGTGTGAGAGAGTGAGTGTGTGGGAGTGAGGGATCAAGAGGGTGAAGCTCTTCACCATCTCCTCTTCTCTTCCTCTTCTCTTCTCTTCTCTTTTCTTGCGCGCGCGGCTATGGTGGATAGAGCTTGGAGATGGAGGAGGCTTGAGGATGCTTGAGCTAGCATCTAGGATCATGGAGCTACCAGTGTGTGGGAGAGAGGAGGCAACTCATATCGGCATCAAGGTAAGCTCACTACACTCCTAAGATCGATGGCGCGTCGGTTAGGTGAGAGATAGCCATTAGAGCTCACTTGAAACGCTTGAAACAATAAGCTGTAAAAAATATTACATGGCGCAGCGAATAGAATCTGAGAAAGAGATAGAGAGTACACAACAGATAAGAGGAGAATTAGTAAATTCTTTAGCTCCAAACAACTGATACAAAGATGGCTCTGTCCACTCGTGCGCTTCCACTGTGTAAAGCTTAGATGGTGATTTAGACAGACGATAAGTGAAGAGCTTAAGGCTAGCTGGAACAACAACTCTGACTGGGTGAAAGATGAATGATGGATGGCTGTGAAGGGGTTTAGCTTTTATAGCCCGCGAAGGCCGTTAGGTCGGCCTGACCGACCTACCATATGAGCCTCCACTAGTCGGCCAGGGAATATTTTAGGGAATATTCCCTTTACCATCGGGCCGGGGGTGCTACCCCTAGACCCCCGCCAGGGGGGCCGCTGGCCCCCTTGGGACCCCCCAGTCAGGGGCCGCTTATGCGGCCCCCAGACCCCAAAATAGGGGCCCCTTTTAACTCCCTTACCCCGCAACTCGATGCAATGCACCTTGAGTTGCTACTAACTTAAACACTTCGCCTAACCCAAAGATTAGACCCACAACAGTCACCTTTTTGCCATCCAGTCACATAGATCTCATCTGATATACAAGTCAATGTCCGGGCTCACATTTGGCTTCTCCTCATAATGGGGGCCTTACAACTTTGAGCACCATGAATCATTGGTGGCACCTAATGAGGGTGGGGCATTGATCATATCTAACATAAGTAGTTCGTTGGTCTTGGCAGTTGAGCGTGAGCTCCCTCTACAGAGAAAATAACTTCACCCCTCTCAACAAGGTCCCTATCAATAATCTAGATACGCAATATCCGGGCATGGATGCAAAGCTTCAATTGGCTTTGGGAAGAAATAAACAAAGCCATACCAATGACAACAATCAAGCCTAGTTCACGGCACAATTGGATCAATGAGTCCATCAACATGGAGTTTTGCAAAACGGGGTTCAATCAAGATTCTATCAAATCTCTTCCTCCCAATGTTATGGCAAGCACAATTCTAACTAGACAAAATTAAGTTGGCCTCCCTCAATGTTAAAGGGTAAAATGGGGAGGTAAAAATAACTATTGTTTGGCACTAGATTACCAACAATAGCTTGGATGTATTGATGGTGCAAGAACACAAGATACACAAATGGAGTGGCCTTTTCTTCCAGCATAAAAAATTCATATGCTTCATGGTGGGGGGGAAGACCTTAGGATGTATGACTATGGTCAAATGTTCCAAGGATCCCCACGTTGAATACACATCAAAAGATGGTAGCATGCTCGTGGTCTCACCGATTTGGGAAGGAAGAAGAATTAGTGTGATCAATGTATAAGGCTCAATCAATAGCAGGATAAGAAGCCTACAATGGCACAACCTAATCAACATACTTGCTTTGGATGATTTCATAGGTGGAGACTTAAATATGGTGTGATGTCAAGAGGACACAATGTCACCTTCCATAGTTATGTATTGAGATGAATTGGAAGCTCAATTTAATTGACCTAAGCAAATACAATGAAGAGGACAACCCATAATTCACATTCAACTCGCTTAGCCATCATGGGTACTGGGATCATATCTATAGCATAAATGGAGACTTTTGGTTGTTCCAAGTGTTCTCCTTAAAGATGGATATCTCAGCTGCCTACTTTTAGACCACTGGCCTATCATTCTCCATTTTGAATTTGTCAAGGAGGAGAGATTCATAGGTCAATGCAAGCCTTTGATTGTGAATCGTAGTCATTTTTCATAGCCCATCTTCTAATACATGTTAGCAGGACTAAAAAATCAGCTAACAATTTTATGAAAGGTATTAAAGATCCATGGGATGCACTCACTCAAACCCTATAGCATGTCGTTACAATTCAAAGTTCTATCCTATGCAAGCAAGAAAGGGGGGAACTTAACTGGGCCAACAATACTTTATCATAGATGATCAAGGCTTCTAGTTGCAGAGCTCTCTCATCAAAAGAATTGGCCCTAATCAATGAAGCCCAAGTAATAAGGAGAGTTGCATTCATTAGAGAACTAGAAAAGCTCAACCTCATCTACAATAAAAGATTGATCATAGACTTGAACTACTCTTTTATCGAACCTTCTTGGGAAGCCTTAAACTAAGAAGATCAAAGGAAAGTTTATCAGCTCTACAAGAAGATGACAGGTAATGGATCACCAATAAGTAGACACTAAGTGTTAAATGCAGATCTCATTTTGAGCACCTCTACAAGGACTCTTCTCCAAGGCCGGATTGGCCAGCAATCAACAAGATACTCTCCCCTATGAGAAGGTGATTATGGAGTAGGAGCTCTCAATGCTAGATGCTCCCCTCACAAAGGACAAGGTGGTGTTTGCTTTGAAAAAGCATGGGAGAAATAACCTCTGGGTTTGGATGGAGTCACTATTGAGTTACTAAAGTTTGATGACCACATGGTGTACAAGCTCTTCATAAAAATGATAACTTGTAAACATAGCCCTTTAGTGCAAAAGCATGTTAATAAGCATTAGTTTGGTTTCATCAAGGGAAGAAAGCTCACATACAATATCCTCAATGTTATGTTAGCTATTGAATGGGGAAAACTCATTGTGGGCAAAAGGCTATTCTACTCCAACTTGATGTGGAGAAAGCTTTTGACTGGATCAAATGGTCTTAAATACAAGAGGTAATGTTGAAAATGGGTTTCGATAACAAATTTACTAAATTGCATTTAATGCTAGGAAAATGGGGTCAAGCATTCGTATCCTTCAATGGCTCACTCCTAGAAGCATTTGAGGTGCAATAGAGAGTGAGACAAGGATGTTCTCTCAGTCTTCTCCTATTCGCCATCGCCACTCACCCTCTATTTTGTATGATGGAGCATATGACACTTTAGGGCACCTTGGAAGGTATTCAATATAGAGTAAAGCAACCCATTGAACAAGGCTACGCAAATGATCTCCTCATGTCATTGAAGGCAAAGCAAAAACAAGTAGATTTAGCTATGGAACTATTGGAGTTGTATAGCTTTGCAGCAATGTTCTCAATAAATATAAGAAATCTTCTCTTATTAGCCTATTTGAAGACGACTTGGACTCCCTTCTAAAAAATGGGTAGAGGTAGTATCTTCAAATATATTGGTTTGCCAATAGGGGTAGATCTTAGAGAGAAGGCAAGGACAAAATGGGTCATGGAAAAGATTAAGACGAGAGTCAACAATTGGAAATAAACTTGCTAGCCTCTTCATTTCAAGCTCAAGGTTCTGAGAGTATTTATTTACCTTGTGCTTTCCTTTTTACCTTATGTCTATAACTTGGGACCAAGCTAGCCAAAAGGAGTGGAACTTCTTAATCGGTCATTTCATTTGAGGGAAGAGAGAGTCATGTAGGTACTTGGCTCCGATCTCCATGCATGTGATGAGAGCCCTTATAAGTCAAGGAGGGATGCAACTACTAGATCCAAAGCTTATAGCTTGTGCCCTACAAACTAAGTTACTTACTGAATTTTGGTAGTAGTCCACCCCTTGGAGTGAGCTACTCATGGAGATTCTAATGAAGAGCAATCAAGAGTTTTGCAGGAAATGGAGAATTACAAGGAATGAACTCTTGATTCACAAGCAAATATGTCATGTTAAAGCTCTAGGTTTTGCCACAGACCTCTTAGCCTCTTGGAGGAGCACCCTAAATAAAGCTAAGTGGAACAGCTTGAGTTCAAGGCTCAATGCTTAGGCAAATGTTTTCTAGCTATGGCCATGGGATTCACTTAGCAAAACTTAGGCTAACTACAGTGTATGCCTGGCTTGTGACCAAGGGCAATGAAAACTCTAGGACCAAGGCAACCAAGATTTGAACCTTTGGAACCATATCAAATCACGATGGTTATGCATTGTGAGTAAGCTACACAGCCTAAACCCCCAATTGTCACATAAGTGGGCCACCCTAGCCTATGGATTGGACAAGGTAAAATCAATGAGATCCTTAATACAAGGAAGATCATGGATCTAGTGTCAAATCAAGGCCCCAACTAGCCCCATAAATGGATGAAGTGGGAAATATGCCCCACATGAGGCCAATGTTCACTGTCGTGGGAACACAACAAGAATCTCAAACTCCCATTATAAGACCAGGTTTTTCTTTGGAGAGTCATGTTAAGAGAAATTTTAACAAGCTAGAAACTTAAGGAAAGAGGGATTACAAATGGCTTCTACATCTATGGCATGGAAGAGTTGCTAGAACACCTATTTTGGAATGGGTATCTATTGGCTAATGATCTTTGGTCATAGGTCATCAACAAGTGGAGAATCGGAGATGACAACAAGAAGAAATTCTAGTTGTATCTTCGGTCTCTTAGAGGGCCCTCAAAAGCTTAGAAAAGATTACCTTTTAGCCAATAAGAGCTGTAACCCTTAAAGCAATCTGGCATGCCAGATTGGAGATACTCTTGATCAATGCCAAAACAATGTTGACTTTGCATCAAATTTTATACCAAGTGAGATGGTTTTGGTATTTATATCATTTTTTATCAATATTTATCTTCACTTCTAAAACAATGTGAAGGCATTAAGGAAGACCACAATAAATATGACTTGTAGCAATGTTTTACACACCTTAGTACTAAACATGCAAACCCAAGAATTAGCATTATCTTCCAAATAAATAACATATGTGCACAAGTGTATGCAGAATAAATACATACACATAAACACTTTGTTCTTTAAAAAAGAAACCCGTTTAAAAAAACATAGAGACAAACACACATGCACCATGCATGCATGCAGAAATATAGTGAGAATGTGACATATCTTATTCATTTATCAAATATGGAATTTATTTATAGAGAGACCTTAAACTCCAAAAGAGATAGTAAGCATGTTAAATATACACCAACCCCTTGAAATGTTTGCAAAAGGAGATTAGCCTTTAAATGAAGAATTAAGGCATTTCTTAACAAATTGCAAATGATGCAAAACCAATTTAGTACAAGTTGATAAATATGAGTAGCAATGCCAATGGTTATTCCCTTTAGGTAGAACTAACAAATAAAATTTAATTAATACTTTTATGCACCCCTTTGTTTTTAATTATACCTATGGCTCTAAGGTCTTTCTTTGAAGATGTCATAAATGAGGTTGAGAAATACAATACTCAAAACATGTGGGCATGTTTCATTAGATACTCATAGTAGGTGGGACATACCAAGTGGGTAAACTCATGCCAAAATTGCATTTTTTAGGATAGTCTTACTACTATATTATTTTAACTATAGGTTCAGAAAGCCCTGAACCTCCAGAGGGCTTCCAGAACCTACCCCCTTTTCCAAACCTCCCTTTTTCAATCAAAACCCCCTCCCCTCCCCTCCTCTCTTTCTCATTTGCAATATCTTATTTTCTCTTCCCCTTCCCTTTTTTCATTAAAGCCCCCCTCCCCTCACCTCCTTTTTTTAAATTAAAACCCCTTCCCCTCTCTCTCACTTATAATCTCTCTCTTTCTTTTCCCCATCCCCTTTTTACTTAAATTCTTCCCCCCTCCCCCCTCTCTCTCTCTCATGTGCGGAGCCTAGGTTCTCTCTCTCTCTCTCTCTCTCTCTCTCTCTCTCTCTCTCTCTATGTGTTAGATTAAACTTTTTTATGTAAATATTTTATTTAATTAAAATAAGGAGAGAGTGAGAGAGAAAGAGAATTATAGAGAAATGAAAGATAAAATTTAAAAGAAAGAGAATAGAAAAAAAAGAGAAACTTTCTTTTCAATTAAAATAAGGATATATATATATATATATATATATAGAGAGAGAGAGAGAGAGAGCAAAAAACAAAGAAGAGAGGGAAGGAAAAAGAGGGGGAACAAAGAGAAAGAGAATTATAGAGAGAGAAAATATAAAATTAGAGAGAGAGAGAGAGAAAAAAAAGGAAAAGAGAGGAGAGAGGGGAACAAAGGCAGACAGAAGAAAGTGAGAGAGAGAAAATAAGAAGAAGAAGAGAGAATTTGAACACAAAGAGAATAATAGAGAGAGGAAATATAAAATTTAAAAGAAAGAGAAAAGAAAAAAATTTAAAGGGAGAAGAAAAAAAGAAAAAATAATATTATCCAATTAAAGGAAAAAAAGAAAAATATGAAAAAATGAAAAAAATGAAAAAATGAAAAGGAAAAAAAAGGAAAAAATGAGAAACCATATTAAGTAATTGTTTGCACATGTGCAAAGAAGACCTAAGCTTTTAAGGTTAGAGACACACCAAACTATAATATGGAACCCAAGCTCCACTCTAGCCCCAAAAATCAAAATCCTCTTCCATTAAAATTCAAAAATTTGCATTATTAGATAGGAAGACCTCAACTAGGATTTTGGATTAAATGGATAAAAACCAAATGGGTCGATTGATTGGATAAGCCAAACGATCAAGAAAATGGATACAAAAACTCAACAAACTTAGAGTTTTTTTGGCTCCAAAATGCACGGATTTCTATTTACAAATATTTTAACCTAACATTAGTATCTAGTTACAACATTTATCCGTACATAAGTACAAGCATGTGCCCATACATGTAATCATAGTTGTTTATGAAACCATTATCATTCATAGAATTTCATGATTTAGGTTCCAAAACAATGTCAAGGAAAGTGTACATTCTTTTATACATATAGTACAACATACATAGGTACATATATACATGCATGCATGCATGCCAAGTATATGCATGTAAGCATCATTAGCTATTAAATGTCTCACATTGCAAGTGACAAGAAGTAGAAACATTTTATAGTTGGGTAGTTCAGAGTTATGCAAGTTTTGTTGGTCTATAGGCATGTAGACAATAGGTGTGAGAATGATATAGCTTTAGGATATTTTTACTATACCATCATTTTTTTGACTCGCGATTGAGGAAGTGAAATGTAAAAGTTTGGTTTTGTTGCTCCTCAAAAGTGGCCACAACACATAGATAAGTCAGTTGTCCTAGCAAGCAAACCATTGTACCAAAGACTACCCATCCTATCATGGAAGACCTATAGTGTATTCTTAATATGCAATATGAGAAGATATACTTATTCACAAAGAAGTGAATATTTTCTATCATGCACACACACACGCACACATAAAAGGTCTCTTGGGATCTAGGGGGTGCTTGGGGATGTGGGTTGTGTCTTTGTGTTTGCATGTGTAAGCACAAGAGTTAAAAAAAATTCAACAACTTAATATAAGTGCAAAAATAGTTATATCACTTCAAATCAACATATTTCCAAATGGCTACACAAATGATGTACAACAAACATCATATGTGTTTGATCTCCACTAACTTGAAAAGTCACAATCAATGTAATTTTGGGCAAATCATTATCTTAAATGTTATGTCAAATTCAACTTGAAGAGTATATGAAACCTTAACTATGCTTGGAGGTAGGAAAGGAACATGAAGAGATGTTGCCCTTGTTACTTGCAAACCAACCACGGGAATATTGACTAAGGACTACATTACATTTTTTGGGTGACAATAGTCAATAGAGTGACATAGATGCCATCCTTGTCAACCTCCCAAACCTATCTAACCTTAGAGGTGCTTGAATCTTTTGTGTTTTTGGCGTCAACAAGTGTTGTACCACTACTGCAAGGAACCTTTTAGGTGAATAACATTGATGAGGTATGATGTCAAATGACCCTTTTTTGGGCAAAAAGATATATGGTTGTGGGTGATGCCTAATGCCTTTTAAGGATCTACATGTGTACATGTGTATGCATAGGTCTCAACATGCCTTCCATTGTATATGAATGTGTGGTCTTCATATATGGTTGACAGCTGTAAATGCATCCAAAAAACATACGATAGTTAAGTAATTTTCCCCTTTTACTCTCTTCTCATAACATCAGCTTGTTAATGCATCCACTTAGATCAATTGAAGAAAGAGGCTTGCAAGTTTTAACTTGCTACAACATGGTCTTAGAAAAATATTAGTATTTGAATCTCATGGATAGTTTGATTAAGGAGTTGGTGCCAAGGTTAATGATAAGTGTGTGCATGCTTCCATTTCTTTTATTGATCTCTTTAATTTTGATATTGACTAATTCTCATAATTACTTTCTTAGTAGAATTCTATTGACGAACATCTAAAGTTACCATTTGATTGATATACATGTTGTGATGAATAATAATGTATTTTCAATGCAATGTTACCATTTGGTTTATACCCATGTTTGTGATGGATAACAAAGTTGACATGGATGTAAAAGATGCAAAACAAAATGAATTTCTCAAAGTAGGCCATGTATGGATGCCAATTTCTCTAATCTACTTGACTCCTCTTCCCTAATCCCCATGAATCCCAACACCCCAACACCCTAAAAGGACTCCCACCCCCTAACAAATTCAAGAACCCTAGGCCCTTAACAAGCCATATTAATCCTTAAAATCCCTAATTGTTCAGTGTGCATTTTTATTGGACACACACACACACACACACACTCTCTCTCTCTCTCTCTCTCTCTCTCTCTCTCTCTCTCTCTCTCTCTCTCTCTCTCTCCCCAAAGTTGACCTTTTTGTTTCGAGCTCCATGCATCTCTCCTCATGGAAGTGAACTATTTATTTGTTTTAGAGATGCCATGTGCCAGTGCACAAGAAAGGCTTGTTACCCCATGAACTTGATGCCATTTAGAAGAGTAGATGTATGTGACCACAAAGAGGCGAGTTTTTGCAGAGCCATTGCAATGCACCACACCTATAAGCCTTGATGTGGGTTTTTGCACAAGGCCCAAAAAATGTGAAGGCTCATCCTTATTCCACATGAGCACAGTAAGCTTTGGGCTTCACAAGTGTTAGCAAATAAGTAAGAAAGTTTTCATGGCTTATTGGATAATAGTTGACACATACATGATAATTCTAACCACATTGATAAGAAGAGTCAAAACAAGCCTTTATTAGAAAAGGCACCTAACTTGTCAAATACACTTCAATAGCATCAAGTTCTTAGTCATGTCAAACTGATTATGTTGTCGTATGCATCCCCACTAGTTGTCACGATAAACTTGATGGGTTATGTATGAGGGATGGACACCACAATAAGTTGTGAAAATGGGCATGCAAAGCAATTCTAGTTTTGGGGGAAAAGCTAACATGCACACATGTAGACATGTGTGTAGGGACACATGCACACACACATGCAAAGTACACTAAAATTGATGGGATTGGGTTTTTTCGTTTAGTAGTATGACCCCTATGAGGGCATGCTCAAATTGGGTTCTATAATGGAAAAACAAATTGCTTATATACATGACAAGATATGCATTCATTTCTATAATGGAAAAACAAATTGCTTATATACCAGACAATATATGTTTAATGCATTTATTAACTTCTATAAATGGCAATAAGATATTTTTTTCAAATTATGTGGTAAGAAATACTTTAATGGTCCATAGCTAAGCATCATATAACCCACAATGTATATATAAATGCATTTATTGGCTCCAATCATGTAAAAAGTTTATTTATGGGAGAGAAAAATAAAAACTTTATTTAAGAAATACACAAACGCACATGCAACATGCATGCGTGTGCACACAAGTGCACACACATGTGCGTGCATGTGTGTAAAGATTGTTTGTCAACTTTTAAAGTCAATGGAAGGAAAAATCAAAATGTTTTTTGATGCATGGCTGATTGGATCCTAGCATGAAATGTATGCTAACTCGAATCTCAATATTGAACTATCTTTGAACAAATATGAAGAGTCGATGATAGCACAAGTTGGAAAACCGAAGTTGAAAGATTCAATGGATGCACAAGTTGGAAGGCCCAAGTGTGTTCATTTGAACATTGAGGCTAGCAATAAGTTCTAATTGCCGATCATTGATCACATGGATGCAATGGCCCATCTATAAAAGCCAGTTGTTACTATTATTTTACCTTGCTTATAGAATCATCAATATCTTTCTTATCTCTTCCATACTCTACAACTTGCTTAAAAATTCAACAAGCATAACCTCTTATAGGTTGACTTCTCCTAGATTCTCAACCTTTTATTGAACCATTTTTCTTGATGGATTTCCAAATTATTGGTATGCTACAATGGGTCTAATAGGTATCTTATATTTGACATTATTAAATATGCCTTGTTTGTGTAATATTGTTGCTTAAGAATTCCCTATGAATAGTTCTTATGCTAGCCTTAAGCATTGATTGTGGGTGGGCAATACAATCATCCCAATCCAAAGAGCTTTTGTAAAATTTCTTGTGTAATTTAAAAATGTGAATGTGTGTGTGTGCGCGCGCGCGTGTGCGTTTGACTATACATGTATAATGATTGTTTCTCTATTGCATATTCTTAGTGATATGGATGTTAACTTTGACCATGCTTTCGAGCTCACAATATATGTTTTCTGTATTTTGGTATGGATGGATGCAAGTCAATGGGGCTAGTCTAAAGTAGAAGATTAGATCAATTGTCATTATTCTTAAGTAGAAGATAAAATCATTTTGCTAGTTTTCTACATGTAAGTGGCATCCAATTGCCAATTTCAACAAATAAAAACAAAATAAATCTTTTCAAAGTAATATATGTTACCGTATGCTATCTTAAGACTAGAAATACACTTGTATATTAAAAAGATGGCTTATTGAAAATAAGCACAAACACCCCCTGCCCCGCACACATGAACATGTGCACACAACATGCCCCCCTTGCATGCACCCCTCTCCAAAGTCTCATATTGTTCATGCCAACTCCCCCCTGTTTCACATGGATTTTCCTTTTTTTTTTGTCTAGTTGTCAAAGGTCCTATCATCTTAGGCCTTTTTATCTTGGGCCTCCAAAAGTAGATGAAACATCTATATGTTCTAACAATGAGCACATACCAAAGCACCTAGAACTTGTTAGCATTACCTTGTAGCTATTTAGAAGCAATGACCATAAAGAGGTGTTTCTCATAGAGTTATTGCAACACACAATAGGCATAAACATTTACATTCTCATGCAATGGCCAAAAAGGTGAAAGCTCACCATTATTTAGCACAAGTCTTGAAAGCTTTGGGTTTTGTAAGCACATAAGCAATAAGTAGGGACATTGTCCATTGGTTTGTGGTAATAATTGATACAACATTCTAAAGAAGGGTTAGACAAGACTTGGATTAGACAAGGCATCTACCTTCTACTATGCACATCAATGTTCTCGTGGGATGGATACCAATGTAAGGGGTTGGAAAGTGGGAGTGTGGAGAAATTCTAGTTTCAAGAGAACTACACCGATTCACACACATGTGCACATTCTCGCACATGTATGCGCGCGTGCACACACACACACACACACACACACACACACACACACACACACACACACACACACACACACACACACACACACACACACACACACACACACACACACACACACACACACACACACACACACACACACACACACACACAATGTGTGTGTGTGTGTGTCTCTCTCTCTCTCTCCTTGGAGTTTTTATTATGTGTGTGTGTGTGTGTGTGTCTCTCTCTCTCTCTCCTTGGAGTTTTTATTATGTTAAGGTTCCCCTTCCTTGTCTCTCACTCTTATGTCTCTCATGGGTGACTTGACCCTTGCATGCCTCCCTCCTCCATTCATCCCCTCACGTCTCAAAATTTTTATCCCCATTGTCCCCTTTTGTTTCATGGGGGTTCTTTTTTTTGTGTGGTGACCATAGGCCCTCTTATCTTAAGCATTTTGTTTTGGCCTTATCCTTGCGCCTCTCCCAAGCGCAAATGAATTATTATGCATTTTAATGACGGGCACATACTAGCACATAAGAGGTACATTGTAATGATGGGCAAATGAAATATTATGCGTTTTAATGATGGGCACATACTAGCATGAAAGGGGGACTTGTTACCATTGATGCTATTTAGAAGACTAAACACATTCATGACATAAGGATGTGTCTTTAGAGCACACCTTTATATGGTTTTTCTTGTGCATTGCTAAAGAAGGCTCACCAGTACTCAATAAGGTTTAGGCTTCATAAGCATAAGCAACAAGTGAGGAAAGGTTTGTTTTGTTTTTGAGTAATAGTCGAGCACATCCACGATAATTTACCTCGAAATATCTTAATAACGTAGATAAGAAGCATCAAAACACACTTTGCTTGGACATGGCACCTAACATATCACACACACTACCATACACTAGGTCCTTAGTCGTGCAGGTCGATTGTCTTATTGCAAGCGATCCGTGTTTGGCCCACTAGTCATCATGATAAACTTGCAAGGTTATCAAGATGGGATGGGCACCAACACAAGGGGATGTGAAAGTGAGTGTGGAGCAATTGTGGCTTTGGGAATTGGGCCAACTCTCTCTCTCTCTCCCCCCCCCGCAAACACACTTTGCTTGGACATGGCACCTAACATATCACACACACTACCATACACTAGGTCCTTAGTCGTGCAGGTCGATTGTCTTATCGCAAGCGACCCGTGTTTGGCCCACTAGTCATGATAAACTTGCAAGGTTATCAAGATGGGATGGGCACCAACACAAGGGGATGTGAAAGTGAGTGTGGAGCAATTGTGGCTTTGGGAATTGGGCCAACTCTCTATCTTCCCCTCCCCCCCCCCCCCCTCACATTATACTTTTTCCTTTGTTTTCCCTAATTCCACTCACTCACTCACTCACTCTCTCTCTCACAGCTTGGCTTTGAACCTTATAGCAATTGGATCTTGAGGTTGGGTACACGAAAGGTTAGTGACTGTGTAAGCGTAGATCAAAGCCACCTCGGACCCTTGCATCGTCCAAAAAATGCAGTAGCCTGCAAAGCATAAGACCATGAAGGAAGTAGGGGGCTCCTCTAATCTAGATCATCTTCTTTATCATCCGCCTCCTCTGAATCAAGGGCCAAATCCATCTCACCAACAGAGCACAGCCTCGCCAACCATGGCTGCCAATGTGTGGCCACAACAGGTGGGCTTGAACTACTGGCTGCCTGCATACTACTATTACTACCAGTGGCAGCAGCTTCTTCTACAGAGTCTGGCAGGGAGGCCATTACAGGATGCGAAGGACGATGGGCAGATCAGAGGGTCTGGTGACCCAAATTGGGAACGGGAGAAGGGGGAGGAGAAACAGGGGAAGGGTAAGGAGGAGCAGGTGAAGGAGCTGCCCCTCTCTTTGGAAGCCGCCTACAAGTGTGTGGTAGAGTCCCCTGCTTGGCTACCCCCCGGTTGGATCACTGAGATGCAAACCAGAAGAAGTGGCAGCAGTGCTGGCACGCGAGACAAGGTAAACACACTCTCTCATGTACAGAACAATTGGCCATTAGACCATCACTCCTCATGTGTTGAACACTACATCAGGCAAGGAAAAGCATGGTTTCCCTTGGTGCTCCTAACCAGGACTCTCATAGCTCTCCCCCTGCCTAATTGTTTGTCTGGTTGTAGACTATCAGGCTGCGAGTACCAACATGCCCATACGTGATAGGTAATGTCATGCCTACTACCTGCACATGTGGAGCCTGGTGTGGAGAAGAATGAGCTTGCCTAGGTTTGCCTGTGTTTTTAGTCTTGAACATAACCTTTCATGACAGCTTTTGTGCTGAAACATGGTTTGGCGTCTGCAATCACTTTCTTGTACTAGGAATGTGCTGTTCCAATATATATGTTTTTCTTTCTAGAACAATTCATTTTGTCAGCATAGGAGTTTCTTGACTGAGGCACTCATGTTTCAGCAGTACTACAAAGATCTTATGTCAGGTCGCCGGTTTCGATCCAGAAATGAGGTCATTAAGTTTCTGCTCACTGGAAAAGGGAGGGTGAGGTGTCAACGAAAGCGTAGGGTGCTTGGCATCACATCATCACCTGCGACAGCTCAATTATGCAGAACCAGTCCTCTGAAGGATAGACATTTGTTAGAGGCACCCTGTGCAGGGCAACTATGTCAGCTTGCAGAAGACTCTTTTAACCATCTTGCAGTATCACCTGTTGTGGATGCAACCCGCCAGCTGTTTCAGATGGAATCTCCGGAAGAAAAGCCTAACACTCATGCATCAAGCCATGTTGCTGAACGACCTGTATCAGGAGTAGTACAGCAGCATGAGTCGTCTTCTTTCAGAGAAAAGTCTAATAGACCTGCAGCAAGCCATATTTTAATGGCATTGATTGAAACTCAAATACAGGATAAGAGACCTAGCAATGATATGGAAAGGTATGGTTTGGGGACACATGTACCTGCTCAAATACATGATAAGCGAGCTAGCAATGAAAATGAAACACAAGAAAAGAGGCCCAGCCATGGTGTAGAAAGGCTTGCTTGGGAGACACATGTGCCAATATCAAATGAAGCTGGAATTCATGTTAAGAGACTGAGCAATTATGTAGAAAGACATGCTTTGGAGACAGACATATCAGCACCAAATGAAGCCCAAATACATGAGAAGAGACTGAACAATGGTGCAAAAAGGCATGCTTTGGGGACATATGTATTGCCTTTGATTGAAGCCCAAATAATTGAGAATAGACCAAGTAACATCATTGTAGAAAGGCATACTTTGGAGACGTATGATGCAACTCAACTATCAGGTGAAGACAGGAAGCCAACCCACATCATAGAGACCTCTGTTTCAGGAGTACCTGATGGAGTTTCTCAATGTGATGAAGAAAGAACTAACAGTTGTGTTTCAAAACCACCCTCTGTAATCCAACCATGCAGGAATGGTTGGCTTGGACAAACACCTTGCAATGCTGTGGAGAGCCATCTAGATAACAGACTTCAGAACAGCTTTCTTAGAGCAAGGACGAATAATGCCCAAGAACAACCTATTTGGGAAATACTCGATGGAGTTTATCAAGATGAAAAAATGTTAACTGTAGAAAACACCATAGGTGTGACGACAGGCAGTGTTCGAAAAGCATCATCTCTGCTTCAACCATGCGAGTCTAGTATGCCAAGGGAAAGATGTTCCAATGCTGCAGAAAGGTTGGCCGGTGACATGGCCCAGCTACATAATGATAATTTTCTTGGAGAAATGCTTAGCAATGCCATGAGAGGGCCTGTTTTGGGATCACTTACTAGAATTGATCTATGTGCAAATAGTTTGCCTAGAGAAAGGCTTAACAATCCCATCAAAAGTCCTGGTTCTGAAGCGTTTGGTGGAATTCCTCTGTGTGTAAAAAGTTTATTTGGAGGAAAACCCAATAGTGCACTGCAAGGTCGTGTTTCAGAACCACTCTC
Source organism: Lygodium microphyllum (assembly GCF_053477565.2). Lineage (NCBI taxonomy): Eukaryota > Viridiplantae > Streptophyta > Polypodiopsida > Schizaeales > Lygodiaceae > Lygodium > Lygodium microphyllum. Next base: position 79,627 of record NW_028229559.1, on the reverse strand, counting down.
TGCAGTCCAATCTTGTGAGACTAGCTTGCGTGGAGAGATGCCGTACAATGCTATAGAAAGGCATGTTTTTCAGGCACATACCTCAGGCCACAGTTTGCCAGGCAAAGCACTTAACAATGCCATATCAAGTTCTGTTCTAAGAACTCCCAATGAAGTTCATCTATCCTCTTTCAGAGAGAGAAATAATGGTGCAAGAGAAAGTTGCCTGTCGAGAACATTCTCAACAGTTATACCATTTGAAAATGCCTCAAGAGAAAAGGCTAACCAGAGTAGGGAAATTTCTGTTTTGGAGGCACTCAATGAGAGCCAGGTGCCTGACAAAGATTTGCCATTACCAAGGCTGGACAGTGGAACAGCAGTAAGGGCTTCTGGGAAGGCACCTCCTGAAATTCTATCGTGTGCAACTGCTTTGTGCAGAGAAAAGGACAACAGTGGTGCTATGGAAAGGTCCAATCTGGAGGGCTTGAATTCACATAAACTATGTGGAAAGAATTTGTACCTTGAAAGGTCTGACAATGCTTCTATTGAAAAGTCTGTTATGGAGACATCAACCACAGCTGGACCACACAAAAAGAGTTTGCTCAAAGTGCAACCAAGGGCTGGCCAGGAAAAGCTTGGCTTGGGAGCATCTAAAGGAGCCCAGCTATGCAAGAGACCTTTCTCAAAAAGGCCTGTTCTGAAGGCAGCTTACACAGTTATTCTTGCATGCCCTGCTCCACTGTCAACAATCCATGAGCTGCGGAGGGCACAAGGTCACAAACAGGCCAGCTCAAGCTTGGGAGTCTCCAGCATAGCTGTAGACAAAGAAGGGCAGCACAACCAGGCTAGCTCAGGCTTGGAAGTTTCCAACATAGCTCCAGACAAAGAAGCGCAGCACAAACAGGCCAGGTTAGGCTTGGCAGTCTCCAACATACCTCCAAACAAAGAAGAGGACCACAAACAGGCTAGCTCAGGCTTGGGAGTCTGCAACATAGCTCCAGACAAAGAAGGACAGCACAAACAGTCTAGCTCAGGTTTGGAAGCCCCCAACATAGCAAGATTGGGAGTCTCCAACATAGCTCCAGACAAAGGAGAGTACAAACAGGCTAGCTCAGGCTTGGGAGCCTCCAACATAGCTCCTGACAAAGAAGGGCAGCACATACAAGCCATTCCAGGCTTGGAAGTCTCAAGCATGGCTCCAGACAAAGAAGAACAGCTGCACACACAGCCTTCAGAGCGAACCTGCAAGTTCAAGGGATTGTTTGGCAGCCACAAGGCAGCCATAAGTGGGCAAAAGAGGCCAGCTCAACAGAGTCCTTCTAAGCTTCCTGTCCAGAAGAAAATCAAGTTCTATTCTCCAAAAAAGGGTGAAGACAAGCAAGGATCCAGACTTTGGCAATGGCTCCAACAGTCAGGTTAGTCAGTGATCCCTGCCTTACGCCCCCCAGTCCTCAAAGGAAAACAAAACCACATCCTTGGAGGGAAAAGCAGGATGCAAGGCACCTGCACGCATGCCCACACATACAGGCATCACTACATTTTGTCGTAGTTGCTAATTTGTGCACTACAGGGGGGACATCTCAAATTTCAAGGGACCTAGATGTCGCAGTCCTAAATTGCGCACCATGGAGGGCACCTGACCCTTCTGCAATCCAAATGTGTATGGTAGCTTTTAGGCACATTTCTCTGCAAGGGTGAGTGAGCAATTCTGCTCAATTCCCATTGGAAAAGAATTCTCTTGTAGGTGGGTATTCAAGTTTCCAGAATTCAATCCCTAGCCAGTAGTGTGCCATATTTATTTAGACACCATGGATGGTTCCTAAGTTGCAACAGGCCAGCAACACGAGTATTCCTTAGGAATAGTAGGTCTAAAGATGTCAACTACCAAGCAACCGATGGGGTCTGAATTGCTACCTTCCTGTAAGAAGGCCAATGTTTATCCCAACTAAACAGAACACACACACACACACATTTTGTTTTGTCAAACCAATGTAGTAACTGACTTAATTTACCGAGGGGGTGACACACATGCATGCACACATGCACACACACACAAACACACACCCTTTTACATGTGTGTGTATGCACATACACACAGGCAATTATGTTCACAGTTCTGCTTATGATTGTACCTTTTTGGCATATACTGTGTAGGTACATTTGCGAAAAAACAGGACCTTGTGAAGCAAGAAATGCATACACTAAATTCAAATGCACCAACCATTGCAGAGCAGAGGTGCATGATAATGCAGCCTGCTGACAAAATGGTCAGTTCATGCAGTGGAATGCCACCTGCCTCTGGGAAGGAAAGGGAAATTGGAGCAACCAATATTGATGCATCAATGCACATGAAAATGCAGCCTGACTATGCATTCATATATTCGGGCAGAGAGGTACCACGGGCACTTGTAAAGGCAAGGGAAATTGAAGCAGCCAATGTTGATGCATCAAGGGGCATGAAAATGCAGCCTGCCAACACAACCATATGTTATGCCAAAGAGGTATCATCAGCCCTTGGAAATGCAAGGGAAATTCAAACAGTCAAGATGGATGCTCACTCGGACAAGGAAACACATGCCTCTCCAAACAATGTAAAGGTGGGGAAAACATTACAGAGTTATCAACAATTAGTAATTCACCCATCCATGATGAATGTTCAGTCCAGCGCAGCACAAGCTCTCCCAGTTAACCCTTGGCTCCGCAGGACAAGTTTCTTGGAGATAGGAAGCCAGGCAGCTGAATCTTGTACTGTTCTGGGTAGTGAAAAGGGCTGTCTTCCACATCTGGCAAGAGAAGAAACACAATCAACCCAGGAGTTGGGGAGGGGAGTAGTACGGGTATCTCAACACCAAAGAGTCCATCCAGCGGAGGTGAGATGGAATGTTGGAAGGGACAGGGAAATGCAAGCATTGATGTTGAATGCTCAGTCCAGTGCATCACAAGCTCTCCAAGACAATGCTCAGCTGCCTAGTGCAAATGCATGTTTCACTCTAACAGCCACAGGACTTCAAGCAGGTGAACTTTGTAGTGGAAGAGGCTGCTTTCCACAGTTGGCAAGAGAAGAAACACAATCGGCCCAAATGTGTCATATATTGGGGAACCTACATTTTGGTCAAATGGACAATCGATCAGGCTGCGTCTTTACCCAATTGGGTGATGCAGGCCATATGCAGAATCCAACAGGCAGTGATAGGGGCTCCTCTGCCCATACTCAGATGGGCAAAAGCACTGGCCTCGACTTAATACACAACCGATTGGACACAGGCAATCACCCAGGCTGCTTCTTTACTCAGTGTGGTGATGTAGGCCCTGTGCAGACTCCAATGGCTGGGGATATAGGCTCCACCCATACTCAATTGGACAAAAAAGATGGCCTTGATCAAATACAAACTACACCACTGGGCACAGATATACTGCAGGTTGCAGCCCAAACACATTCTCCATTGGTCCATAGTTCAGAGTTCATCAGGGAGACAGGTGAGAGTAGCACTCAGTTGGCAGTGAGAGAGCAAGAGGAGAAGAAGAAGAAGAAGAGAGAAGCAGAGAGGCGCTTGGAAGCCATCCTCTATCCGAAGCTGGACTTGAGCAAGCTGAGCCCTGGGCTGAGCAGTCGCCAAAAGGCCAAGGTAGTGCAGAAATTCAGGGTGAAGCATGGAAGAGAGCTGCTGGCCACCTTGGGAAGGCAACGTTGCCAGAGGGCCTTGCAACAAGGGGAGACTGTAACCAATGAAAAGCTAGCTACTCCCAGCCTTCAGTTGGGTACATCACCAAAAATTTGAACTTCCAATATCTCTTGCCAGGTAGAGCTTCAAGGACAGAGGTCTCTACGAGACAGTGGAGCAGGGAATGAGACTGTAGGGTTCCCCCACCTCTCCTTCCCTCTCATGCATGTATCAATACACATTTGCTCCTTGTATGTGGATATCTTTCTTTCCTTCACTGTTTCTGAAAGAATAGAAGCCCCACATTTGTGGGAATTTTGGCCCAAGTCTTATTGAGACAAAAGGCTTAACATTGCATTAAAACAAAACCTGCCTTCAGTGCAGGGACAAATTAGCCTAACCGTACATTTGCAATGTTATTCAATTTAATGCCAAGAATTGAGAATGCTTTTTGGTTTGATGCAAGTTAGTATCCCAATGCTGGATTCTGTTGCAGAATGTGGAGTTCTGTCAATGCAAAAAACCGACTTGAAGAGTGTTTCAAGTTACACATAATGCGATGACAAGAGGGAAGGTTCATGCCTTAATAAGAAAGACTGATGTGAGTAAAGGAAAGATGGAGCAATTTTGCAAAAGCTTGTTACCCTTTTGTTGTTCACCATCTTGCACTCCTCAGCATGGCAGCTCAGTTTTACTCGGTTGCTTAAAATGATTTTGTTCATCACTAAACAAAGTATCAAATGCTTGATGAGCTTTAAGGAGTGCACATGCCCGGCAGAACAGCAAAAGTAGCATGATCTGTCAACATCCAATATTATCCAACATACTTTAGAAACCATGTTGTCAAAAACTGCCTGGTTATGGGACTCCTCGAAAGCTCAGTTGAGGTGTGCAAAAGAATAATGGACTGCTGCAATGCAACATAAGATATCTCATGCTCCCAGCTTCTTTGGATATCCTTTAGTACTGAGAGCTTGATCTGACAGGGCGACCAGACTGTTACATAGAATCTTTCTCCAAGTTGCATCTTTTACACACTGCTTTTTTTGGCAGCATAACCTTGATAGACAGTCAACCTGTAACAACTTACACACAAACACACTCCAACTTGGCAGGAGCAAAGCCTTTCTGCAATGGGATTATCTTGCCTGCCAATCACTTTTTGGATTTTCTTAGACCTTAATGGATAAAATTGAGTGCTTTTCAACTTCAAGATTTATTGTCAGTGCATCAGTTCTGTAACCTCTGATCAGTAGAAATAGATTTTGAGATTCGACTTTCTTTTTACAAGGCTCAACATCTTGTTGCAGGTGGAGGGATGTTATCGGCCTTCCATTGAGATTGAATGCAAAAATGAGATGCTTTACATTCATCTGAGTGGCTTTGGAAGACATCTGAACAAATCACATACCAGCACCCAAAATTATCCTTGGTGGCATGCAAGTGTTTATCAGCAAAGGCTAGTGTTATCATTACACTGATGAACCACAGGGTCAAGGGTCACTCATTTGGCAAGTCGAATACAATCTTTGGTGGGGCTGTTTATATGTAGGTGAAATAGTAGCATCAGAAGAACGAAGGCTGATGACATTGACAAGCGTGGCCCCAGAGATGTGGCTGTTGCTTTTATCCACCCTAGTCCTGAAGGCATTCATCTACATTCTTCCTAAAACCTGCTCAAATTATGTATACCCCTGTATCAGTATGGGTTCCGAGACTACATTTGCACCACTTCTGTAAACTCTTAGACTGTATCTGCGCCTCTTCTTTCTCTAGTCCCCCCTACTAGCCTGCAAGCCGTTGGGAGATGCCACAAGGTATTTAAACAATCCATATTAAATGCAAGTGTTTTGATGTTCCTACCAACAGGTCGTAGTGTTTTTTCTTGCGCCTCCTCAGAGACATACTTGTTTTGCCAAATCACATCTACTTCCAGGTTTTCAATCGCTACAGTCTCTCTTTGGTTGATGCCTTCAGCAAACTAAATCACAAAAGAATGGGGCACTAAGACGTCCTCTAGCAGCTGCAGTTTTTTGTGAGATGTGGCACGATCCACTGATCAACAGTTCTTGAAGTTGTGAGATGTGGCGGCATCAACCAAGATGCGCATCCTACATCCCTTGATGCACGCCACACGAAGCCTTGTCGGTTATATTTACCGCATGCTAGTGTACATCAGTTAGCCTCCCATCCATAATGCCTAGTTTGGATAAAGATAGTGAACATGAAGCTGAGCCCAGTGCTAAGAGCACACGAAGGCTAAAGCAAGGAAGGTTAATGCTTCTCACCATCACGAGGAATCCTAAGAAACGTGCGGTCACTACTGTTGCCTGCTTAAAAACCTCATCCCCCTCCCGCAAAACCCCATCTACTCAATGATCCACCAAGGCAACAAAAGCATAGGTGTAGGTAAGGGATGGAGACTTGGCGGGAGATCATGATGATGAGTACTATTCACATGTTTCACCCTACCACCACACAATCATGCTGCTGCTAGCACCACTAACACTAGCACCATCATCGCCTTCTCTCTCTATCTACCGATGTCACTAAGTTTGCAACTTAGAAAGGATTATAGTCTCCTGTTGAAGGACTTGTCAAAGTGCAGACACACTTGGTGGAGCTAGAGGAAAACTTGACGACATAGGTGGCTACAACTAATAGGAAGATTGAAGATGAAATTAACAAAATGCCAACCAAAGTAGAAGAATATTAAAATAAGAAAGGAGAAAAGTATGACAAACACTACCTTTTTAGCAGTTAATGAAGTTCCATGGCAAAATAAAATTATATCCCGTGCATGTCTAGGAGGTCTCCCTAACAAGTAGCACGAAGAAACATGAGAGCAACTAGATGATAAAGATGGCCAAGCATGTTCAAGTAGAGACCAAAATAAGGCCAATATTAGAGGAATAAGGGCTTGATTAGGTGATATAGCATGGCATATCATCAAATAGAGGAATAATCAATCAATTACAAAGTTTGGTGATATACAATATAAATTTGAAGCTTCAAGCAATCAAACCCTTTCAAGGGAATCAAAATGTGGATCATAGATGAACTTACACCATCACAACTCAAAGCACAATCGCATGAAATTGGCAATATGAAGCCGGCTAGAAAAATGAGCAAATGAGAAGTTTATCAAGGCAACAAAGCCATCATAGAGAAGTTGAAAAAGCCTAAGCACTGAGTTTCTTTAGGGTCATGATGTATTTAGCTCGAGACATGTAAGCCCTTAACTATCATGTGCATCAAAGGCCTAATTAAGAAACCCATTCTCTTTGAATTTATCATGAATAATACATACCTTTTCTCTATTCAACCTATGAGCATCCCTATTAAATGATACCCATATGTATGTAACAAAGGTCTAAACAAGGATTTTGTAAACTTCTTTTATTGAAGCCATGTGATAGACTTACATATCTATGAGTGACTCCCGGATGTGTTTAGTAACTCGTATAGTTTAGTAGTTGAATTTTCCTTTATTTGTGAAATGGCACCCCAAGATGATGATGTTGATTTCAAAACACATTTTGAAGTTGCTAGTTTGACCAGTGATTTGGGAACTTGTCTTTATTTGTACTATTGAGGAAAAAGCTTTTTGGGAGTAGTGCTACTTTATGAGTTTCCAATTGAGGGACATAAACAGTGATACAGATGTGGTATTCTTAATGGCATCCAATGTGATATAACTCCTATGGCAAGAAAGGGAGTTCGAGACTTAGATGCAAAAAGTGGGTGATATAAGATGAATGAGCTAAAATTCATTTAGGAGTTGGGAATATAAAGTTAGTAAAAATTAGTATCAAGCTAGATTTAGAATTTCGTAAGCATTTGATCACATCACTGAAGGCATTCTGAGATGTGTTTGTATGAAATCATGGGGATGCGAAGGGGTTAGATCCCCAATTTTATAAACATTGTATTCCTTTGAAGCCAAAGGTTGTTGTAGTTCAAATGCAAACATACTGTATGAATCCGCATATGGCAATGCCTATTAAGAAAGAATTCAACTAGCTACTTTGTGTTGGGTTTATTGCTTTGGTAGATAGGGCTGAGTGGATTTCTCCTATTGTGATTGTGTCCAAGAAGAATAAGAAGATGTAGATTTATGTGGACTATTGGAACTTAAATGAAGCAATAATTCTCGATCCTTTTTGTTTATCTTACTTGGACATTATTCTACATGAAATTGTTGGTTTAGTCCGTTGCCTTTATTGGGATAGGAATAATTGCCTAACATTTTGAATGCCTTTTATTTTTGCATCATACATTTGCTACACTTTTTCTTGACAAGAATTCTCGACAATAGCTTCTCCTTGAAATTTGGAATTAAATCCAAGATTTGCTCTAAAGTTAATGGCAAGGTTGATCTAGCCAAAGCTATAAATAACTCATGAGATTCTTTTGTTTTTCCTTCATACTTCAATCTTCTACATTAGAATCCGCATGCTACAAAACTTCTTATAGATACTCCTGTTTTTCAGTAATTTCCTAAACCTTCTATATATCTTGCTAAGAATATGTAGGAGTAAACTTATTAGCCCTATTTTTCCTTTGTTATATTTGCGCTTCCTTTAATGCTATTTCCCTAGCTTTCTCTTGCACATTCCAATCCATCTTGTTCTTTGCTTTGTCTTTAGTAGCAAAGACTCTCCTCAAGACAATTCTCCATTACAATATAATTAGGACGATCACATCCCATATGTGGTTCCAACATGTGTTGATTTTTAAGTTTCTCATTTATACATGACACCTTTGCTAAGTGGCATTTCTTAAATTTCTTTTTGTCTTGCTGACCTCCCAACTACCATTCTATGATTTCCTCAAGGATCTCTATTAGGACAATCGCAACTAGTGCTAGTAGAATGTTGATTAGATGGTGCTCCTATTGGTTGCATTTCTTATTGATTTTTGGCTTGCATCCCTCTTTTAGCCCTATGCGTACCCATAACTCATAGTTAGGTTGTGAAATATGTATTTGTATTCCATAGCGATGGCATAGTCCCCTTGGTCTTTATGGTACATTATTTCATTTCTTTTGTTGATCATTTGTTCCATGGCCTTTGTTGTGGACCTTTTCTTTCAAATCCTCTAAAACCCCTTTGAGGTATCATTATAAGTGCAACCTGATTAATAGGTACTGCTTGCTATCTAATTACTTGTACTAGTACCATTCGAGTGCCTCTAACATTTGGATTGTACCAATAGTTTATTACATCACATCCAAATTTTTAGCAAATGCTACAAAGTTTTAGGTTTCTCGGGAAGTCACAATCCCCATACCTTGCAAGTACTTTCTTATCATTTTCTCCAACCTTCTTTCTAGGTTTGCCTTTTCTTTGCCTTTCTTCGTATCTCTTAAAGACTCATTATCCTCCTTTGATCTCTTTTTTGCCCTCTTTTCCTTTGTTTAATCCTCTCACTATCTAACTTGCTAGATTCACTATCTGAATCTAAGGTTGAAGAAGAAATCATATTTCTCACTATTGTCATCCGAGTCTAAATCTTGTAAGTCTGATATTGATGCCTCCTTATTGGATATCTTCTTAAATTGCCTCATTTCTAATCTTTTCTTTACCCTTTGAGTAGCTCGAGCAAGGCACCGTGAGCTTGTAACTCAACATTAGTAATGCCACCTGCAATGGTTGGATCTAATCCCTTAAAAAAAAATGCAATCTCTACAATTCCAACAACATCCAATTTATTCAAGAGATTCTTGGGCTTCTATGCATAATCCTCAACCATCAAATTTTTATTTGATTTGCTTAAGTTTTTAACACATCAATAGCCATTTTATCAGTTTGGGATCTACTTAAAAAAGGCAAGTTTAAGTTGATGATAAGTGAGAAAATGTGTAATTCCATACGTCCTATACCAATTCATAGCTTTATCCTTTAAAGTAATAATAAACTACTATAATGTGACGTGATCTCCTTTCAAATTATTGAAATCACTAGCTATCCATCTTATTTCAAACCGAGCCACATGAAAATCATGGTCCTCTCTTTACTTTTGGTTGAGAATTTAGAGGTTTTAACCTTAGGATTGAGTGTGATGGTTGTTGGGCATTTCTTGATGCTTTTGTTTCTTCTTCAAAACTAGTAGGAGATCAAAACTCAAGGTTTTTTTTTAACTGTCAAAGTAAGGGTTTTCAACCCACTACACTACTAAGAACCAAGTGCTACAACTTCTTACTTTAGAGGAAGGGTCCGATTTGGAAGTAGAGGAACTACTTCCTTTTCCTCACTAGAATTAGCAAGAGAATGATAGACAAATGATATCCCTCTAGAGGTACTTGCATCCTAAAAATCCATTGTGAAAAATATTGCATTATTTTTGTCCAGGGTTGGAAATCTTATTGTCTCTCCTTCTTCATCCTAGTGGGATTTCAACTAATGCATTGATAATAATTCCCTCAATTCTCTCAATTTTCTTTTGGTCAAATCGACATTGGAAGGGTGAGGGTAATTGTGCAATATATAAACAAGAAGGAAAAACTGATCCTATTTCAAGCATCACCTTACTCAACAAGATATACTATTGCTTCAAGATTTGTAAGAGTTTTATAGTTCACCCATCAAACCCTATCACTTTCGTAGAATAATTGGACCAAAATTACATGTTACCTTGTGTAGGATTGCCAAAGAGTTAAAACCCTAATTCAAATAACAAAATATTAAAATGCTTAAGAAATGCTATAAGCATACTACTACACATCCACATGAGGAATTACAACAAACGATGAAGAATTGAAAGGTAGAGCGAAAGTGGAAGAAGAAGCGGAAGCAAGAAGGAAGTAAGAGCTATGGAGGTTTAAGCAAAGAAGAGAGAGACTGGTGTGTGGGAACTCCAACAGTTGCAATGTGGGACCTACATTCTCTTATTCTATTTCCATGTAAAGAATAAAAAATAAAGCAACATGATGGATACTTGCCATCTGTAGTGTTTGTACAGATGCACTGGCGGCTAGGCATTGGAAATCTTTAACCCCTAATAGATTTAGCATTATCCTACACTTTTCCTTGCCTTTTCATTGCACCTATCATTGCACATTTTATGACACTATAGCTTAATGTGACTGTGCTACCCATATCAATGATATGTCAAAGAGGACTTATGATTGTGAGACTTATTACGTGATTGCCCACGGGACTGAGACTTGCCCTTGTTGGGCTATAAGTCTCTACTACAATTATTATTTCCATTTTCACCACTTTCTGTAAGTGCATGAGAAGTGCAAGTTGGGTCAATATTTTTCCTATTCACTTCTTTTATAAGCAAAGCACTCTCTACATCACTGCATTTAAATCCATCTTCAAAAGTATATAGTATGAAATGTATCCCATGATTGTGCTAGTGTGACAAGCAAGAACAAGGATTTTATGTTATCCTCAAACTAAATGCCATGTGAGATAAGCTGGCTAAAAATAGAGTAAAATTCATTCAAATGAGTAGACATAAGAATGCCTCCTTTATGTGACGATCCACAAGCTTCTTCAATCGATATAGTTGAGATGCAGGAATTAGCTTGTCATAAATATCACATATATTTTTCCATAAATAATATGCACCATCATTAGTTGAAATAACATTGATGTACACTTGCTTATACAAAGATAGTATGATAGTGGACTTAGATAACTCATCAAGATCATCCCAATCATCTTTATCTTATTTTTTTTGGCTTTATACCCTTGGCATTCAATGGGCTAACCTCCTTCTTTTGCCCCAATACTTGCCATATTTGCATCTTTCAATACCTGCCATATTTGCATATTTCAATATTGGAAGTTGTTACCATCCAAATTTTCGATGTTGAAAATAGCACTATCATTTGATGCATTGGAAGTACATGCCATGATGTCTGCAAAGGGCTCCAAAGTACAATAGTATGGCTACTATAATTATAGCAAAATAGCCCCAAAGTGTCCATAAACTTGTTGGGGTAAAGGTGCATCCACCTAGCCACCTGTGTATTACTACACTGATAGTGCTTGCCATTGCACACTGTAGGTGGCGGGCACCCATCACCATCACTGTATTCTTTATTCTTTTAGTGACAGTTTGAATAAAGGAAGGCCTGGTCACACATTGTGGTTGTTGGAGTTCCCATTCGGTCTCTCTCTCTTTCTTGCTCTTGCTCTCTCGCCATAGCTCTTCCAAGCAAGCTTCGATCCTTCTCCCCTTTCAACTAGTATCAGAGCATGGTTACTCAAGGATTCTGACTTGGTTTGTGACTCCTTTGGATTCCGATTGATTACCTACACTCATTGGGTCTCCTTCCCGATAGCCATACCGACTCTCCAGAGCACCTATCCGGCCCCTTTGGGCACCCTCAGGGCATTCCAACAAAGGTATTTCTTCATTTGCTTCAAGGTTTCATGCTGGTTATAGGTCTACAGGTCTGAGAAGTGAAAGGGGGCAGCACCATTGAAGCTTCGATGCTCCATATCTTGACATAGGCTTTACTGGGGCACCTCAGGCTTGTTGTGTGCCTTCTTTGGCACCCACTTGAGATTCCTACCACTCTGACCAGCACAAAAATAGGAGCAAAAACCCTAGGTAGATTTGCGCCATTTTTCCAAGTGCATTTATTGCATGTGATCAGTTGTTTGATCTCCTCCAGCTTATTCCATCAATCACTCATTGGCAGCCTCATTTGGGCACTATACACTTGGTTTATGCTTGGCATTTGATCTCGAGCCTTGGCATTGAGCATTGATGTGATTTACTTCAGGTTTGGGACTATTATACACAGTTTACAGGTAGCCCATAGCGGTTCTACATTAGCATTTTATGTATGGACCACTTTGGCATTGACATTGGTTGCTCGGTTGGTCTCGAATGCTCCCCGAATGCTAGGGGAATGTATGCCTATAATATGAGATGCTTTTGGGGCTGAATTTGCTCAGTCATTGACTGTTTTACATAGTCCACAAGCAGCCCAAAATAGGGCAGCCCCCTGTCATTACACTTTATGCTCATGCTACATAGTCATTTGATGCTCGATTATGCCCGGTTGGTGCCTATACATATGGGAAAGTATGCCTATGCTTTGAGCTACTGGAATATTCAGGGATGAAGCTCTTTTGCTTATGTTTGGATATGCCTATTGGATTCGGGCTTTGTCTTGGATATATACATTGATGTAGTGACTCTTGCGGATCGACATAGAGCTTGGATTTGCTCTCAAATCATTGGTTGAGCTTGAGCTTGCTTTGCATTGCATTTGGATCTTCATCTCTAATGTTCTTATGGCATGTACTTTGCTTATGTCTGATCGGTCTTAACATGCTTGGCCTATGTCACTACTACATGCCCGTTACATTGTTTGGAGTTGGATGCTACTGAGCCTTGCTTTGGCTTGACATTTGATTGCCCAAAGCTTACTTTGGCTATTTCTTGGCTTGCCAGAGTTACAGTCAGGATGTACTCAATGTCTATGGATGCTATGTATGGATGCTACACAGTCTATATGCTCATGAGGTCTTATTGATGCTTGATCTTGGATCTTCTGGCATTGGTGCTATCATATGCCATTGTTGAGCTTCTTTGCTTGATATTTACGGCTTTTGTGCCAATGGGAGTGTCTTGATACAATCAAGGTTTATGCTACTTGAGCATTCAAATACTTGAGACTGGGATCTTCACTTGGATGTTGCATGGTTGATATGCCATGGTCCTCATAGATGTACTTGGGCTGATTTGGGCTTTGCACTCCCTGAGCATACACCTCTTTATGTCAGGTCTTGCCAGTGTTGTGTACAGTTTGCCCTATTACACAGGGGGTGTGCCAGCTTACTAACGGATTCTTTTGACATGCTTGGGTGTTTGCTCGATGTCCGTATGACTATCACTTGCTGATTTATGCCCGCTTGATGTTGATTATGCTTTGACAGTCAGGGGTTGACTTTGTGCATTCATTTTGCCTCTAGTTTGCTCTCATTGTACCTCGCTGTAATTTATTATAGCAAGCAGTTATGCATGGACTGACGTGAAATTTTCACGCTAAATCATCCTAATTTTATGTACTTTTGATGGTACTTGGTGGGCAGCATCATTAGCTATCAGTTTGTGGTCATTTTGCCTTGGTTTTGGTGGTATTTTGGCTATTTATAGTAGAAAACAACAAGTAGTTTTGAACTGTCTACACCGTTTTGGACTGCAATATGGCATCTTCTTCCACTGATAGTGCTATCTTCAACATCATTAAGCTTGATGGTACGAATTATGCATACTGGAAGAGCCAAGATTGGCAGGTATTGGTGCAGAAATCGTAGATAAGGCCAATAAGGATGCATGGCGAGTAGCTTGAAACTATGACTAATGACAAATGGGATGAGCTTAATGAGTTATGCAAGTCCACTCTCATCTTGTCTCTCACTGAACATGTGCATTACAATGTGGTTGAGGAAGCACAGAGTGCTTGGCAGCTTTGGGATAAGATCAAGAACCTTTATGACAAGAAAAGTCCAACAAGTCAGATGTATTGGCTGAAGCAACTTATGGGCTTGCGCATGAAGGAGAATATGACAATGTCTGCTCATTTGAGCCATTTCCATACTATCCTCAAGAACTTGACTTCACACGACATTACCTTCAATGATGAGGTTACTTCATTGTTTTTGCTTGGGACTTTGAGTGAGCCATGGGATGTATTCCGCACCACCTTATGTGCTCCTGCTACTATTTTGAACTTGCCTGATGTAGAAAGTGCTCTTCTGCAGGAAGAGATCAACTATGAAAACTTGGATACCTCTCATGTGTCACATGCTTTGACTGTTACAGGTAGAGATGGTAATGGAAAGAATGACCATGGCAGAGATTCGCAGAAGTCTAGGTCTAAGTCGTGCAACATCATCATTGCGGCAAGAAGGGTCACATACGTCCACAATGTCATGAGTTGCATAATGAGAAGTGCAAAGAGAAGGGGAAAGACAAAGTATAAGAATAGTCCTCTGATCACAGCATTGTACCTACAAAATCCAATGTGAAAATAGAGGAAATCAATGTCCAGACTGATGACTCGAATGGGGAGTACATGCTTGCAGCTAGTTCTTGTGATGTTATGCTATTAACTGAGGTTTACTCTATGTATGCACAGTGCTGGCTTTTGGATTCTGGTGCTTCATTTTATGTTACACCATGTTGTGAATGGTTTTACTCCTACCACACTATCTCTGGTTCAATTCACTTGGGTGATGGTGATAGGTCACTTGCTATTGTTGGCATTGGGGATGTACGACTGCAATTATCTACTAGTAGTACTTTTCTATTACAGGATGTACGTCATCTACTGGCGTGTAGACGTAGTCTTATGTATGCACACAGGGCAACTTGATGATGCTGGAATTCATGTTTCATTTGGTGATTCTGCCTAGAAGATCACCCGCAGCAGACTTGTGCTTGCTAGAGGTGCCAAGGTAGTTGACAGCCTCTATCCTCTTGTAGTTGATGGATCCTTTGTTCACCATGTTTTTTCAGTCAGTTCCATCCCACATGTATCTCGTTGGCATGCCTGTTTGGGCCATATGTCCTTGAAGGGAATGAAAATGCTTTCTAGTTTGCAGTACTTACTGTCCCTTGACTATGCATATTTTGATTCATGTGAGCATTGTCTTTATGGCAAACAGACTAGGAATATGCATAAGAAGTATAGTAGGACACACATGTGAGCCCCTGACATTGGTATATTCGGATGTTTGTGGTCCCATGCCTTGTTAGTCTATGGGTGGTGCAAAGTATTTTGTGACGTTGATTGATGATTTTTTGCGTAAAGTCTGGGCTTACCCCATTAAGCTTAAGTCAAATGTCTTGGATGTATTTCAGAGATGGCTTGAGTTGACTTTGATGAAGTCTTTTCTCCTATGGTCAAGATGACCACCCTATACTTGGTTTTGGTCTTAGTCGTGCAGTTTGACTTAGACATGTAACAGATGGATGTCAAGACTACATTCTTGCATGGGGATTTGCATGATGAGATATACATGGAGCAGTCTCAGGGCTTTGCAGAACCTGGCAAGGAGCACATAGTGTGCAAGTTGAAGAAAAGTCTTTATGGCTTGAAGCAGGCACCTAGGGAGTGGTATCATAAGTTTGATGCCTTTATGCAGTCACATGGCTATAGCAGGAGTGCTATGGATCCATGTCTTTACATGAAGAAATCACGTGATCACTCATTGCTTATTTTGGTACTTTATGTGGATGATATGCTGATAGCAGGGAAAGCTCACGATGAGCTAGATGCTCTTAAATCTCAGATGAAGAAGAGCTTTGAGATGAAGGATTTGGGACATGCCTCTCACATTCTTGGTATGCACATTAAGCGTGACAGGCATCAGGGACTACTCTATCTCTCATAGAAGGAGTACATTCATAAAGTCCTTGAGCATTTCCGCATGGAGGACATGAAGCCTATTGGATGTCCATTACCTTCTTATGTGAAGGTCTCACAGACCGATTGTCCGCAGATAGATGAGTAGAGGGCCGAGATGGCCAAGATTGTCTGTAGAGACAGATGAGCAGAGGACCAAAATGGCCAAGATCCCTTATGCATCAGCCGTGGGTAGTTTTATGTATGACTTGATAGCCACTCCTCCATATATTGCCTTTGTAGTTGGTGTTATGGCATGCTCTATGGATACACTTGGCAAGAAACATTGGGATGCCGTGAAGGGTATCATGAGATACCTGAAGGGCACAACAGATATGCGTTGCTATGGTAGCTAGGCTACATGAGTTATGGAATATATAGACTCCGATTATGCAAGACATGCAGATAGTAAGAAGCCCACTTCTGGTTATGTATTCACCTATGCTAGAGGTGCTGTCTCTTGGATGTCCAGGGTTCAGAAATGTACGGCTCCCTCTACCACTGACGCCGAGTATGTTGCAATTACTGAGGCTTGCAAGGAGGCCATATGGTTGGGCCGTTTGGTTCATGATCTTGGGATTAATACTATACCTACACTGCATTCGGATTCTATGAGTACTATTCAGCTAGCCAAGAATCCAGTCTTCCATGCGAAGACTAAACACATTGAGGTCAAGTATCACTTCATATATGGGGTTGTGGAGGACAAATCTACTGACCTTATCAAGATCTCCACTGACGAAAATCCTGCAGATTTGCTTATGAAAAGCCTTACTATTGAGCGCTTTGCCTTTCTTACAAGATTGATGGGCATTGGATGAGATGATGTTTTTCCTCACCCTGTTATACATGTGTACATTGTACTGTCTTTTCATTTTATTTTCACTCCTCACTGGGGTAGATTCGCTTTTAAGTGAGAGGTTGTTGGGGGTTAAAGGCGCCTCCGCCTAGCCACCCTGTATTACTACACTGACAATACCCGCCATTGTACATTGCAGGTGGCAAGTGCCCATCATTATCACTTTATTCTTTATTCTTTTAGTGACAGTTTGAATAAAGGAAGTCCCAGTCACACATTGTGACTGTTGGAGTTCCCATTTGGTCTCTCTCTCTTTCTTGCTCTTGCTCTCCCGCCATAGCTCTTCCAAGCAAGCTTTGATCCTTCTTACCTTTCAAAATTGTAGGCACTAGAGTGCTCAAACAAAGCATTCGCTCTCAAAAAAACTACCCACAAAAAAATTTCAACATTGTTGTT
Organism: Lygodium microphyllum; assembly: GCF_053477565.2. Classification (NCBI taxonomy): domain Eukaryota; kingdom Viridiplantae; phylum Streptophyta; class Polypodiopsida; order Schizaeales; family Lygodiaceae; genus Lygodium; species Lygodium microphyllum. The sequence continues at coordinate 62,349 of NW_028229559.1, read as the reverse complement.
CATAAAACTACAGTAAACGGTCATACATCTATAGGCAAATGACCGACTAGCAACTGGGATATATATAAATACAATTAGTAGTGCATCAACCAAGCACAGAAGTGTCAAAATATATAAGTTGTCAAATACATAGATGCATACAACAATGTGTATTAAGCATGTTTCCATTAGTAACAACCCATAGATAATAATAGATATAAGGTATCCAAGCTGAAAAGCAAGTTAGCACACAGCCATGAATCTCTACATAGAAAAGCAAGTTAGCATGTATCCATCACTAATAACCCACAGATAATAATAGATACAAGGTATCCAAGCTGAAAAGCAAGTTAGCACACAGTCATGGATCTCTGCATATAACAATGTTTGCATAAACCAAGAGAGTATGAAAGAGTCCCTTAGTGACACAATGAACCAAGCTTTGCAATATAAATACAAATATCTCCTACTGGAAGTGAATTTGGAATGCCCAAGAGCACAACAAATCTCAATACATCAAGCACATAACATCTAGGAAGCCCAAGCACATCAATGATACATCTAGGAGCATATACATTCAACATGTCTTCAATTTGTAGGTGAAGAATCACTAAAGAAAATTGCTAACATCCAAACACATCCAACAAAGCTCAAATCAAATCTTCAAAAGCCACCATCAATATATTTGTGTATAAACATCAATGCTAAGAATCAACATAAGCATATGGAAGACCCAAATAGCATGTAGGTATATAATACATAAAGCTTTGTGACAGATGTCAAGATTGTGAGAGAGAAGGAAGGAGTCTCACTTGTAGCTTTCTTGCTTGCACAATGGGGGAATGCACATAGAGGTGGAGATTGAAAACAGTTTTCCTCTTCTTAGTTGTGTAAGCCAAAAGAACTCTCATACAAAGAAATAGAAGAACCCTATATATGGGTCTCAAACCAAACTTAACTAACTAAGGTGGCATACTAACTGAGCCACGAACTAGAGTAGATAAGGATAGCTGTCATGTAGCTATTATTCATGGGCGGTATACCAACCGCATCTGCAACTGACACGTCGGTAACATAAATGCACAACGGTCACCCTGGCATATCACGAGTGGAGCTCGATATCTCAACACTCCCCCTCGAGCTCAATCCCAATTCCTGCACACCAAGCAGGTCTCTGAACTTGCGCAGCTTCTCTGCACCCAATGCCTTCGTGAATATGTCAGCTACCTGATCCTCTGTGCTGATATAAACTAGATCAATAAGACCTAGTAAAACCCTCTCCCGCACATAGTGATAATGCATCTCAATGTGCTTTGTTCTAGCATGATAGACTGGGTTATTTGCCAAGTGTATACTCCTCATGTTGTCACAATAAATGACAACTGGCCCATCTATAGGCTGATGCATATCATAAAGTAGCTTATGCAACCAAGCTACCTCACATGCAGCCATTGCTGCACCCCTGTACTCAGCCTCTGTGCTCGACAAGGCAACTGTAGGCTGTTTCTTGCTGCTCCAAGTGACTGCAGCACTCCCAAAAGAGAACACATATCCACTGGTAGATCATCTATCAGAAATACTACCAGCCCAATCAGCATCAGTGTATCCATGCAACTGTATCTGAACCCTAGTCTCATAAAGTAGTCCATACTGCAATGTGGACTTCACATACCTGAGTATGCGTCTAGCCACATCCAAATGTAGTTTCCTTGGAGCCTGCATAAACTGACTTACCAGTCCAACAACATAGCTCAAATCTGGCCTGGTAATAGTCATATAAATCAAGCTTCCTACTATGCGTTTGTACATAGTAGGGTCTTCGAGAAGCTCACCTGCATCTGCGCTCAGCTTCACATTCTGCTCCAAAGGAACTGAAATAGGCTTGCAGCCTGTCATCCCATATTTGGACAGCATGTCCAATCCATACTGCCTCTGCAAGAGCTGTATCCCACTTGGTGATCTAATCACCTCAATGCCCAAGAAATAACGCAGCTCTCCCAAATCCTTCATCTCAAACTTCTACTTTAATAGCATTTTCACATGAAGGATATCTTCATCACTGTCACTTGTGATAATCAAATCATCAACATAAATGACAAGTAGCATAATACCTTTCTCTGTTTTTCTCACATAAAGTGAGAAATCTGCCTTGAAAATCTGAAAGCCAATAGTGACAAGATACTGTCCTATCTTGTCAGACCATGCTCTAGGTGCTTGCTTCAAGCCATACAAGGCTTTCTTCAACCTGCAAACAAACTCAGGATGAACAACATGCACATAACCTGGTAGCTGCTCCATATAGACCTCTTCTTGCAAATCACTATTGCAAGAAGGCATTCTTTACATCCATCTGATGTAGAGACCATCCCTTTGATGCAACCATAGTAATGACTGCTCTTACGGTTGCCATCCTTGCAACCGGACTAAATGTTTCTTCATAGTCAATGCCATATGTTTGTGCATACCCCTTGACTACTAATCTTGCCTTGTATCTGTTCACAGAACCATCTGCATTGTGCTTCACCTTATAAACCCACTTACAGCCAATTGCATTCTTACCTTTAGGCAAAGGTACCAATTCCCATGTAGCATTTGCTTCCAAGGCATCCATTTCCTCATCCATGGCTTTCTCCCATTTTTCTTTTCCCATGGCTTGCTCAAAAGAAGTGGGTTCTGGTTCCTGTATCACTTTGACCATATAGGCATAGTGAATGGCTGTAAATCCATCATATTTCAGCCTATCCACAGGATACCTAGCTCTGGTAGACCTGGGCAAAGTAGGTTCACTCCCAGGTGCTCTTAAAACATCCCTGGTCTTCCTTACTCTAGGTGTAATAATAGAAGGAATACCCAACTCATCATCAATGCTCTGTTATGAGCCACTGGATTCACCATCCACATAAGAGTGACCTGCATTCGCATCAAACATGGGCTGATCTACCTTCTCTTTTCCTTTTCGTGATACCTGCATACCACTATCTGCATTGCTTTGAGAAGATTCTCATGATCTCAATCTGCCTGTCCATGGCGAAGAATGTGAACCACTGCTAGAGGACGCTCCAGGTCCACTAATATCTTGTGACTGCTACTGTGAGTTCTGTGCAGCATTACCATTTTGTGCATCTACATTATCAATCACATATACTGGTTTATACCAGCTACTCATCTCATCAAAAACAACATCTCTGCTCACTGTAAACTTACGAGTAGAAGGGTTATAACATCTATACCCTTTTTGCTGCAGAGAATAACCAATAAAGATGCACTTCTCAGCTTTTGGATCCAACTTGGATCTCAACTCATCTGGCACATGAACATAGGCAATGCAATAAAAAATTTTCAAATGAGAAATATCTGGTTTCCTACCAGTATACCTCTCCTCTGGAGTCATGCCATGTATTGCTGCAGTGGGAGTCTTGTTCACTATGTAGACTGTTGTAGCAACTGCTTCAGCCCAGTAAAAATCTGGCAAGTCTTTTTCATTGAGCATGGCACGAGATACCTCTCCAATATGCCTATTTTTCCTTTCTGCAATTCCATTTTTTTGTGGGGTATGACTGCATGAATATTGCTGCTTTATGCCATGCTTCTGCAAGAACCTTGCAAACTCATTTGAGAGGTACTCTCCCCCTCCATCTGACCTTAGGCATTTTATTTGCAGGCATGTTTCTTTTTCAACCATAGCTTTAAGAGTTTTGAAATGCCCAAAAACTTCACTTTTCTTTTTCATAAAATACACCAAATCTTTTCTGCTATAGTCATCAATAAAAGTGACAAAATAATGACAGCCTCCAAGAGATGCAGCTTTAGTAGTCCACACATCAGAGTGGATTAATTCCAATGGCTTCTTACTCTCTTGAACATATCTAGGAAATGGTTTCCTTGCCTGTTTTCCAAATTGACAGGCTTCACATACCTTATGCATTTCTGCAACCTTGAATTTAGGCAATCCTGCAATAATATTTTGGGCTTGCATTGATTTAAGTCGTTGTATATTAACATGACCAATGCGTTTATGCCAGATATCAATATCTGCAACAACACCGGTCCCATGTGCAAACATTGCTGCACTCAATTCAGGCATGTCTGCATCCAACGTAAACATTTTGCCATTCTTATTTCCTTTTGCTATCAAGCGACCTTTATTTTTCATATCCTCAACAAAGCATCCATGAGGATTAAATCTGACCTGCAAGCCCTGCTCAACCATTTGACCAACAGAAACCAGATTCTTGGTGATATTCGGGACATGAAATACATCGGACAGGTATTTCTTTTTCCCATCCTGCATAGACAAATGAATTTTTTCAATCTGCACAATAGGATGTGCAGTATCATCACCAGTCTCCACAAATCCTGGTTTTTCCATTTTCCTTGCATCCTCAATCCATTCTGCATGACCTGTCATGTGGTTTGATGCACCTGAGTCAACATACCACACTTCGTTGCTTTCTTCTACACTTGTCACAGAATTGTTTATGTGTTGCACCATAAACAAATGCTCATTTCTGTCATCACCCTGTCTACTAGAAGATGCATAATTTCCTTGTTGCAGTTTTCCATTCATGATGTCATTTTGCTTTTTATAGCAGTCTTTAGCCATATGACCCATTTTACCACAGTAGTAGTATTCAACATTGCTGTTTGCATTTTGGCCTCTTTGCCATCTACCACGACCTCTTTGGCTCCCCCTGCCTCTAGAGTTACCACGTCCTCCTCCATAGGACTGGTTTTCTTGAGTTTGCTGCATATTCTGATTTCTACCACGGCCTCCAAATCGGCCTCCTCTACCTCTGCCTCTACCTCTTCCAGCATTTGAGTAGAAGACAGCTTCTTTTGAAGTTCCTCCTAAAGAAGATGCACCACCATTTCTCTGCTCCTCAGAAATTAGAAGAGCAATCAACTTCTCAAAATCAGGAAATCTTTCACGGACGGAAATGGATGTTCGGAACTGTGCATAATCCTTTTCTAGACCATTCAAGGTCACAGAAACTAAATCATCATCTTCCACTGGCGACCCAATGGAAGCAAGTGCATCTGCAATCTTCTTCACCTTCATGTGGTAGTCATTGATGCTCATAATTTCTCTTTGCACATTATGCAACTCTTGCTTGAGCTGCATTTTCCTGGCTTGCGTATTTGTGCTATACATTTTTGACAAAGTATCCCATGCCTCCTTTGGCGTACTTGCATCCTGAATATGCATAATCATAGAGTCTGAAATGCTGATAGACAGCCAATACATAGCTTTCCTGGCTCTCTCATGCCATGCTTTAAATGCCTGCATTTGTTGTTGATTGGGAACATCAGGAAGAACTGGTTCTTCTTCATTTCCTGCAACAAATTCCCAATATCCTTTTCCCATAAGGAAATTCGTCATTCTAAACTTCCATGCTTGGAAGCTGTTCTTGTCAAGATTTTCAGTTACAATCTGTGAAAGAGAATCAGACGCCATTACAGAACACTGCAAAAAATTCTGTCACTGCAAAAAACACAGCTTCACCCTCACAAGGGCAAATTTGCAAAACTGGCAAAAGTGGTATTTGACCACATAGTCACTTCCTAGTGACGATTTTGCATATACAGGAACCAAGGATGATTCTGTAACTCCCAATGTCTCTGCACACAAGCATACGATGCAATTTCTGTGGTAACTTTTCACCGACCTGTAGAATAGTGGCTGCACAGCATAAAATTGGGCCTTTTCCTAAGTGCGTGCAGAAAACTTCCGCCTCCAAAACAGGCCCCAAAATGGCCTCAAATAAAAAAAACAGGGTCGCCGAGGGCTAAAGCCTTGTCGTGCAGCATATACTGCCCTCTTGTTTCACCGCGAAGGACATCTCAACCTGAGACAATGCACTCTTGCAATTTCCGGCTGTGCTACCTGCAGAGATCTGCTCCCAAAACAGAAAATGAAAGCAATACTGCTCCTCTTACTAGAATACCGCGAGCTTGGCTTGCTTTCTTGAGCTCCTTACCACGAACAAGGCTCTGATACCATGTCAAGATTGTGGGGGAGAAGGAAGGAGTCTCACTTGTAGCTTTCTTGCTTGCACAATGGGGGAATACACACAGAGGTGGAGGCTGAAAACAGTTTTCCTCTTCTTAGTTGTGTAAGCCAAAAGAACTCTCATACAAAGAAATAGAAGAACCCTATATATGGGTCTCAAACCAAACTCAACTAATTAAGGTGGCATACTAACTGAGCCACGAACTAGAGTAGATAAGGATAGCTGTCATGTAGCTATTATTCATGGGTGGTGTACCAACCGCATCTGCAACTGACACGTCAGTGACATAAATGCACAACGGTCACCCTGGCATATCACTGGAGCTCGATATCTCAACAACAGATGGATTTTAAGGTGCACTTTGTAGGATTTTAGAGATTTTTTGCAGATCCATAAGGCATTTTTAGTGGAATTTGAAGATTAAAAGCTTCAAAATAGCTGTTGGTGAAAAGCATTTGGGTCTTATGATGTGAGCCATTTTAAAAAGATAGGAAGCTTGCTAGTCTTCATTGTTTGTAGGAAAAAGTAGGGTCAATTGCTTTTGACGTGTTTTGATAATAGGTGCCTACATGGTCTAGGCAAGGAGTATTGGTCTTTCATTACTAGCACCTCAATGAGAGAGAATATACCAACCATTAATGATCTCATTCCCTTACTAATTTGTGAAGAAACTAGATTGGTAAATGAACACCTCTAATAGTAAGAGGGAAGAGCATGCATTGGTTACAAGTGGTGGTGGTAGAAGCCGTGTTGCTAATGCAAGAGGTCAAGGTGGAGGCTAATGCCATGGTGGCTATTAGGGGTAGCAAAATTAGCCACAAAATCAGTCCTAAAACTATCAAAATAGCAGTGGATATGCAAGAGGTAGGGGGAGAAATAGAGGCTATGGTGGAGGCCAAACACAACGAAGAAAACCTAAGTGTTGCAACTACTGTGTTATTGTAGGACATTATGCATATGAGCATAGGAAGAAGCGGGCAAATATATGCCCAAGACATAGGTTATGTGAGAGTTCTTGTGATTACCTATGGCTTTCTTGTCTCTAATTCTCTCCCTATGCAAGTCATTAATGTGGATTGCTTCATTGAGTACATCATTGATGTTGGAGCTATTAAGATCTAAGTTTCCTATCATTGTCTCATAAAAGGCTCCTCACTTTTGAGAGAGAGTCTCGCATGGTTTCCTCTTCTTGCTACTCAAAGTTCATTAACTAGGCAGTGAGGTTATCACCATAACTAGTCTCTACAAAGTACTTAATAAAGAGGTCCTTGGGCAATATAAATGAGGCTTTCTCTATGGTGTCAAGCTCGGTGATCCAGGTTCACCTCTTTTCTCCTAGACATGGTCTAAATTGTTGCACCTGCTTAGCATAAGCTCTAAGGTTGTTCCCTTCTCTTCACAAACTTGCTCGAATTGTTTAATGAAGATGTTAGGGTTATCCTTGGCTCGATCCTTTTCAGCTACTTGTCCATCAACAAAATTTTTGCTTGATCTTTATTCCCATGTGTGTTTCCAATTCTTGTTTCAGAGGGTTTGAGAAATATGTGCACATAGATTTATATGATTGATTTATATTCATGAATTAATAGTTGTATTGTAGCAGATTTTGCTTTAAAGTCTTCATTATTTAAAAACAAGTATAAACAGTAGGTGATGATCACCTTGATGAAGGTCATCAAATTCCAATCAAGTTGATGGTCTATGATCACCTTGAGTATTTGAAGTTCAGCCAATGTAATGGGATGTGCTAGAGCTTATGGATTCCAATCAAGGTGATATCAATATGAATGGTTTTTTTGCCAATGTAGATGGTCATGGATCACCTTGGGTGGAATAGTTCCAATCAAGGTGATGGGTCTAGTCAAGGTGATGATCATTGTGATCAAGGTAAAGGTCAATAGAGGTGATGCTCACTCGCAAGGTAATGACTCTCTTGAGTGAAAGTGGTGGATGGTATGCAATCAAGGTGAATAGCACCTTAATTAAGATAGGTTAGCCAAGATGAAGAATCACCTTGAGTGGTTTTATGAAATGAGTTTGAGCCATGGTCATCTCAATCAAGTTGATTGAGATTACTCAAGATAGTGACCATCTTGAGTGGATTTCGTCATTAAAGTGAAGAATCAACATGAGTGGTAGTCTAGATGCTATAGTAGAGGTGAAGCAATAAAGGTGATAAAATAGAGGTGACCAATCTTAGTCAAGATGAAGGGGAAGTTAAGGAAATGGACCAATCAAGATGATGCTCAAAATTAATTAAGGTGGTTTACATATGTTTCTAAATTCCACTTTTCCCAAAAAAAGACTCTTTTTTGAATGGCAACAACTATCCTATGTTTCCTGAAGGTGTTTGGAACTATATGTTGCACTAAAGCCTGGCAATGTTATTAGGCTTCAAAATATCTAGTAAAGGTGACTAGCATTCCAATCAAGATGATAATCAACACCTCCATTATTGGCTCAAATTTCAAGTAGTGGTTCCACCAGACTCACTAATAAAGGTGGTGCTTGTCTCATAGATGGTATAGGATGTAATTTCCCATCTCAAAAATTGTAGATGTGAATTTTTTAGAGCATTTAGTCAAGGTTAATTTTGTTGCTCTAAATTAATTGTGATGAATACTACAGACTCTCTAGATGCAATCAATGATGCTAAGCAACATGAAGTACAAAAACCTATAGCTTTTCAAGCAAAAGATAGTGGTTAAGGTGATGAAGAAGTGCATCTAAGGTAATCATGATTGCAAACATTTCCAAGCATTCAATAATTTTAGCTACTCAAAGATTCCAATCACTAATTTTCCTTGCTATCTAGATGCTTGTGGATGATTTTCATGCACAAAAACAATAAAAAATAGCTTTTTCAAGTTTATAAAGAAGTCAATGTGATTCAAAATGTAGTTGATGAAATGTTATTAGCTCTCCAAACTTGCTCAGCCACTTTGTAAATCCTTCGAGATGCAACAAACAACCACACTCAACTGTAAGTAGACATGAAGCATATCCATCTTTCCACCAATTTTGAACTCTTATGCTAATCTACTCATTGGTCTAGTTCCATCAACCTAGTTTCATTTCAACTTTACCTTCTTACAATAATTCATGTGTTTTTTGAAAAGAACATCTATTTGAAAATCAAAGTCTCTACTATTTCAACAAGATTAATTTTTTGATATGTTACAATTGATTGTCCTAAAATAGTCTTGTATGTTTTGAATTGCCATGTCTTCTCTAATTGGAGAGCAAAACTCAACCCTTTTAAGCATTCATGGCCTCCTATTCCTATACATGTTGAGAATTTGAGCAACCACTCAAGAGATGATCATCTTGGTCATGGAAATGAAGCCAAAAACGTTGGCCTTATGCACAACATATAGGACTTTGGATAGATTCTTCTTCCTTCAAGGGATTCCTTTCTTTTGTGGTTTTAGGCTATATCAAAAGTCCTATATGCTCCAAACACCATATGTGCTCTCTCTACTAAACCCTATGAAATTACAAGCAAAGGAATCTCAAAGCTTATAGTAGGCTCACCCAAACATACCTTTATTTTTATATTTTACTGTCAAAAGAGAGCTTGATAACCTTGTGATCCATATGTGTATTCCAATTGCCAATTCACCACTGATTCACGTCTCTCAAAGCTACAAAGAAGAATAAGAATAGAAAATGAGGCAAAATGGCTTCTTCCTCATGGTTCCTCACTCCCTCACTCACTTTTCCATACCTAAACAAGCAATGGACATGAAGAAACACCATGTAGTATACAAGAGATGGAAGATTGAACTCAAAAATTGCACACACAAGAATAGGAATTTCTATTCATTTTACCCATTATATACATAAGGTTTCCTAGAGAGGTAGTCTTCAACCCTTGTTCATTCTCAAAGTCTATAGTCTCATGTCGAGTCATTTCTGTTTTACACGCCTTTCAATGAAGAGCGGCAAACATGCCCATGGATGCACTTATCTATGGGTATTATGTGCATACATAAATAGAATATTTAAAGTACAAAATATGACTCTGTCTAATGTTATAAGATATAAGAGATTGAGCCCACCTCTCACTTTTTATTAAATTATACTACAATAAGATTGAGTCACTTATTTTAAATCTTTGTTTATAAACTTCTAATACTTGTGCTTTTATCATTTTTTTTCAATAGACTTTGACTCTTCATGTTTGGCACCCTTTCAAAGTAAATTAGAATTGGCTCATTTTCCCACTCTACTGATTGGTCTTTGTTGAATCCTTCAACTACTTTGACCATGCCTTTGATTTGACTATTGACCAAAATTTTTAACCATCCTTGTGCATGCTACCTTAAATTCTCCACAGACAATTTTTTGCATCACAAACTCCTAAATCACTATCCAAAGATTTTTGAATTGTTGATATTGCGAGATTTGTAGTGTATGGATAAGAAGACATTGGGTCTCAAAGTGTGAAAGTTTTGCTTATGAAGAGATAGGCTTCATGGTATGAAGAACAGAAGAGAAGAGGCTTTAGAATCACAACAATAGACAAATACATTGAAAGCATGTCTCTAACATCCTTGCAATCCAAATAAGGGTGAATCTAACACAAATAAGAATGTGTTTCCGCTTTGAAGGCTTATAGGACGGTGTGGATTGGCAATTAAGTGTCAATCAAAGATCATCATGGCAATAGTAAAATAACAGAAGGTAGCAATGTAGTCGAGGATAGCAGCAAAAGAACTTCAAGGTACCATAGGCAAAAAAGGCTATATAAGAAGTAGAGAGGAAGAGATTAGGGTTTGAGACATACATAGATATAGTCCCACGAACACACACACATGCACAGAGAGTTACCTTGTTGTGCTATTGCTATAGCCATGGTTATTTAACTGATGCCTTGTATTTCTGAGTAGTCAATCCTTGTATGTATCCATTGATCCGAGTCTTGCTATTTCTTCTTGCTATCTCTCAGAGAAACCATAGTGCTCTATATGGACCATGTAAACTAGACTATTGGAATATATAAGCATTCTACTTCCTGTCACTTTGTTTGTGATGTCTATTTAGATATATCTCATTTGATATGTTGTGAGTGATGTGTTTGCAATGGTAGCATATCTTTGTGTCGAGTCTAAGTATATTAAGACCCTACAGTCCCGTGTAGAGTTGGTGTAGTCCAACCACACCTAGCGACCACAGTATAGACTTGGACTCAATTACACATGGCAAATATGCTGATCTTTCTCACACATATAGGTCTGCATGCACACACTCTCAAGGTCTACCAAAGGACATCCATCCTATGCTTACATGGTGGTCTAGGCATGAGAAGCCGTGCCATATACAGTCTCGTGAGGGTATTTCATTCCTCTGGGATGAGGAACTCCCAATGGAGAAGTCTACTCCACAACCCCACAAACATCACTTGCCTTTGTTTCCCAATCTTGAGATATGCTTATAGGTATGCCAATCCCTCCTATGACATCATTAAAGCTAGTAGGGTAGCTATTTGTGTCAGCAAAACCTATTGTGGTTTTATCCATTCCGCCTTGTGATATCCCAATCCATACTCGAGTTGTTACACAAGCATGGGTTCCAACTTCTAAGTTTTTGGGCTTATCACTTGAAGATGTGGATGCCTTCCTTCGAAAGTTTGAGGTGGCACATATTGTCAATTATTCCACCCATGTGGATCTCACCCATAAGGTGGCCATATTCAAGTCATTGATGTGGAAGAAGGTGGCAGCTTCTCTCGCAGTGAAAAATAATTGGGCAACTTTTGATGATGCCAAGATAGCATTTCGCTCACAGTTTCAACTAGGATAAATTGATACACAGATGTTGGAGAGACTCCACAATTTCAAGCAAGGAGATGCCACAGTCTAGAGCTATACACCTCAATTTAAGGTCCTATAACGAAGAATGTCTCCAAACATACAACCTATTGGTGAAATGTTGCACACATTATATATGCAAGGGCTTAACCAAGATATATATAAAGCTTTAGCTTCAAAAGATGTATTTGATAATAATTTATAATATTGTTATCAACGTGTTGTCTATGTTGAAATGTTTTTGGCTAAGGAGAAGTCAAGAAAAGGGAAGAAATCAACTAAATCTATTGACAAAAGAACTCATCAAGAATCCAGGGACTAAGATTTAGATTCAGACCTAAAGAAAGAGAGTAGCAATGAGGAAGAGGACTCTGAAGATTAGGAATGGTCAAATTCCACAAAGTCCAAGAGGAAGGATAAGGGCCACAAACCCTTAGAGGGCACTTGTAAACCTACAACCAAAACCCTTTGGTATACCAAGTGTAACAATCCAGGTCATCTATGCGAGACTGATTGTAGTCTCAATAAGCAATGGTATAGTATTTGCTATATGGCTACTCATAATACGAAGGTTTGCCGATACAATGCTAGGAGTCAGATGGGATATGCTGGGGCATGACAAGGTGCAGGAGGAGCGTAGCTTGCAAACTGGTAAGGCATAGGAGGAGTGCAAGCTGCCAAACCAAGATTATCCATCTTGTTGGAAGCCCAAGCATATGATGTTCAAAAGAGGCAAAGTCAGGATTTGAATCCCTTTCCTTTAGTCAATATGGTGGAAATCAAAGAGCTTTTTGACCCAAAAGTAAAGGTGGTTACCTGGTCAAGCAAAAAGCTCAAAGGAGCAACAAAGAAGCATGTAGGAATTTTGTGGGCACAATGGGAGAAAGTCCACCACTAGATGGCTAAGTGGACGACGAAGGAACTCATGGTGATGAAGGATATGCAACCGATTCATATACCGGCCTCAATACTCACGAGAGTGGCGAGCATCGATGGTGATACAAAATCCACATCTAACTCAAAGTCAATGTCCATAAGGGGAAATGGAATAGGCCAGCACTAGAAGTTGAGGCCCAATCTTCTTTACATGCAGTTCCAACTAATTCAAAAACACAAGCCACATGGGGACTGATCTTTATCACTATTCCTTTGGGAGATTTGCTAAATTTGGTCCTAGCATTCAAGGACCATTTGTTGCAAATGATTCAATTGGATTGGCATGTACTACCAAAACTAGAAGTGGCATGCTCTGATTGCAATTGCACTAGAGGGGGAAGTCCACAAGGTGCAACAAGAGCCAATTCCACTAGGATTATAGTCACGCCCTGCTATTCGGACGATTTCTCTTCGATTCAAGGGTCAAGTAAATAACAATGTTGCTCGACGATGGCTCAAGAGTCAACATTATCACATTGGCTACTTGTCAAGATTTTGGGCTGATGAATTGGGAACCAATCCCCTTTTTGTTCTGCATGGAAAATTAGCAAGTGCATCCTATTGGAATTATCCATTTAGTCTTGATGGAAGTAGTAAGTGTTTCATTTCTCTTTTCTCTGGTAGTATTAAACATGAAGCATGCAAGTGAGAAATAACACCTCTTGCTCAGACGGCTCTAGTTGCAGCAAGCCCAAGTAAGTCAAAATGGAGATTGTAATTGACTAACAATTCAATGAGGTCACCACAAAACTAGGATCTTTTTAAGCAAAATCCTACCTCCATCAACAACTTGCAAACCACTGGTAGTAGCTGAGATAGTCAACATGGTGGATGGCTTGGATGATAATTAGGAAGCTACTTTCCTAGCAGCAAATGCACATTTTGGACCCTTCTATCTTGTGGATGCCATGCAAATTGGTCAGTAATACTTGGATCCACATTCCACATTATCCTCTCTTGGAGCTACTACAAACATAGAGTCAAATTTTCAAGGGTACAAAAATCATGATTCTAGACCCTAGAGGAGAAGTGGCTCAAGCTATGGCTATAACTGAATTGGATGTTGAAAGGAAAGTCTGATGCCAGGATAGAGTCAAATTTTCAAGGGTACAAAAATCATGATTCTAGACCCTAGAGGAGAAGTGGCTCAAGCTATGGCTATAACTGAATTGGATGTTGAAAGGAAAGTCTGATGCCAGGAGGCATATTCCACGGTGGATTCTGTGCTATGGTGGATTCCGTGAGGTTTTACGGTGGATTCCGTAAACTTAGATGACCGGGGCTCATACACAAAGTGGATTCTTTGTGCGAGAAGTTGATGGGGACGCCTGTCCTTTTCGGGCGTTTCATTAATTTAGTGTGTACATGGGTGATTCCATAGCGGGTGATTTCGCAAAATACATATTAAATTAATAAATGTTTATGAGTTTAAAGTGCGCACTTGTAATAAATTAAGGTTAGGATTTATTTCTAACCAGTTGATTTATTTATGTAGCTAAAGACTGCTAGGTATTCACTTTTGTCGGTTTAATTGTATTATTTTACTAACGATTGTGAATGCTTCAGTTGATGTGTAGAGATAGCAGCAGTGGCGGAGGAAAGCATTGGAGTCTAGCGAGTATTCGACCTTTGGATTATATTTTGATAGGCGCCACGCCTATATTTTGTTATGTCTATCGAGACATCGATTATTTATTATTATTTTGTATGCGCCTATGCGCACGGATATGTTATTTCTATTTGGACATTGAGATTGGGCGTGCCAGACTCCATGGGCACCGTCCATTAGCTTTATTTCCTATTTTTGTAGAAAGCAAACTCAAAAGCTAAAAGCTTGTCATATTTTTGTAAAATTGGGCTATTATTGAGTATGAAGATGGAAATATACATAAAATACATGCTTTGTGAAGCGCTCACACAAGGCATGGGGGGAGATTGAACCCAATTGGTCTCTTGCTTCTTGTCGTTCATGCTCTTACATTGTTTTTTGTGCAAAAAGGTAGAGTTCATTGTTCTTGGGGACCTTCCGGGATTCACTACGTGAGCATACTACGACCGATTTGCACACCAGTGGTATCAGAGCGGAGCTGAGATCAAGAGCTTCCAATCGCTACCCATCTCGTGCGAAGGCGGAGCTCCTGGAACGATCGGGCTCTACCGTCAATCTCGTCGCGAACCGTCGATACAGGCAGACTTCTGGCGATCAAGAATCCCTGTTTCTACTCTCAGATCGCGAAGGACCAGGCTGTACAGGCGGAGGACCATGCATTCATCTCCTTCATCAAGTCTTCAAAAACCAGTGAGCAAATTCCATAAATCAAATTTTTTCAAAGCTTAATTGTTAAGCTTATAAGCTTAAAAGAAGCTTGAAGCTTCAAATTTCTTGCCGTGGTACAAGAGGAGGTGCCCGCGTTTTTCGCCGTGAAGAAAAACGGCCCCCCTCCCCCCACGAATTGCGCTGTGCTGCCTCTCTTAAGCTTAAGCTTAAGCTATTAAGCTTAAGACTCTAAGCTTCTGCAAGTCACACAAGACAAGCAAGTTCATAAACTCTGGGTCCTGCACCTCCGAAGTCAAGTCCTGCAAGTCGACTGGAATCAAGTCCTGCAAGTTTATCAAGTCGGCCTAAGTTCTGCAAGTCAGCTAAGTTTGCAACTCTGCAAGTCAGACTAGTCAACTGGAGTCAGAACTGACTAGTGCTCAAAACTCCTAGAAGGGCTGTTTCTGTGCAAAAACTCTGAACTGCAAAGTTGTTCGTGGCAAGGTATTCTATCCATCCACAGGTCCGCTGAAGTATTTTCAGCATACGAAGAAGGAAATATTGCAGATTTTTTGAAAATTGAGAAAGAAATACCCAAAAATACATAGCCTTGTAACCCCGAATTTGAGCTACGCTCATCCCCTAACCTGATTTTGAGTGAGAAAGGTCTTTTGAGTTTTATAGGATGACAACACCACATATGGATGATCCTATGGCTAAAGACGACCTACCTGAGCCTACCATGGAACAAAAGTTAGATCTAATCATGCTGCAATTGGAAGAAGAACGAAGGGCTAGGCAAGCATTGCAAGCGCAATTGTCAAAATTACAAAGAGCGTCTACCGACAAAGAAGAACCTCAAGCTGAAGATTTGATTCGACGTACCATCGACGCCACTCTTGAAGCACAAACCATTCGTAAGGAATCAAAGATAAGTGAACGAAGTTTCAAATTTCGCACTTTCAATGGCATACGAGAAGGAAAGACTGTTTTATCATTCATTAGCCAGTTTGATGACTATTTCCATGAGGAAACCTATCCAGAAAAAGATAAAATCAAGTGTGTTACTAATCATTTGGTAGACAGAGCATCACTTTGGTGGACTGTAGTACGCAAGAGTATAGAATGTCCTCCTACTTGGGAAGATTTCAAGAAGAAGTTCATGCAGAATTTCCTTCCACCGCAATTTCATGAGAAGGCTATCAAGCAATGGAATCTACTTCAATAACGAGACCGTGAGCCTATTCCACAGTATACAGAGTGTTTTTAGAATGCACTCCTACAGTTACGCATGCTTGAAGACGTACCAGAGACGACACATAAGCGGAAGTATATGTCTGGACTCCTTGGACATTACTACGCTGAAGTGAATATGTTCAAGCCTGCTACTCTTGAAGACGCCATCTCACTAGCTTACGACACTGAAGATAAGCTACGCGGTAGAGACAGACGACCACAGCAATTCCAAGCCAATGGTAATTATGGATCTAAACAATTCAATTCCAATTTTAGAAGGTTTAATCCAGGTCGTTTCTCTTCACAATCTTTCCGTAAGAATTGGACTAAACCACCTGCATTACCATCCAATGTCAATCCAAATCCTAAGCCTATTCCACAAGCAAATCCAAATGTACCCAGACTTCCAGCCATTTCAAATAATGTAACCAAAGCCAAGCCAATAGTATGCTATAAATGTCACCAGCCTGGGCATCTCGCAACAAATTGTCATTCAAAGAAGCCACCATCACATATCAACTATCTTGGAGCCATGGACGAAGACGAGCATGAGGATATGCCTGATTTCACTGAAGATAAGGATGATACTACTACTACTTCCAACACTTTACCAGGTATGCCTACTCCACATTCATTATTGACTATGAAATGTTTGGTACATGGAAAGGAAAGAACTATCTTGCATGATGACGGTAGTACTCATGACTTTATTTCAGCAAAATTGGTAAAGGAATTGAAATTACAGACTGTACCTACGCATTATCGCATAAAAGCTGCATTTTTAGGTACTAGGTATAATGGTATACAAGAAGTACAAGATTTAGAGATTCAAATTGGTTCATACATTGAAAGAAGAAATTTCTTAGTTGTTCCATTACAGTCAAGTGACATTATTTTAGGAATGCCTTGGCGACACCAGCATAATCCAAATATAGATTATTCCACACACACAATGAATATTAATTTTCAAGGAAAATCTATTACATTATATAGTATGCATGCATCTAATATTTTTCCACTGCTTTCGCATACTCAAGCAAAACGTGCATTACGCAAGAGTACTAAATCATATCTCATTTGGGTGAATGAATTGCAAGCAAAGGAAAATCATATGCACCCTAGGCATAAGGAATTTCTTGCATATTTTAAGGACTGTTTTGCAGAAGACCTACCACCAGGTTTACCTCCTTCACGTCCAGAAGACCATAAGATTGATTTAATCCCTGGCACACAACCACCTTGCAAAGCACCATATAGGCTGGTGCGCAGATCGGTCGCAGTATGCTCACGTAGTGAATCCCGGAAGGTCCCTAAGAACAATGAACTCTACCTTTTTGCACAAAAAACAATGTAAAAGCATGAACGACAAGACGCAAGAGACCAATTGGGTTCAATCTCCCCCCATGCCTTGTGTGAGCGCTTCACAAAGCATGTATTTTATGTATATTTCCATCTTCATACTCAATAATAGCCCAATTTTACAAAAATATGACAAGCTTTTAGCTTTTGAGTTTGCTTTCTATAAAAATAGGAAATAAAGCTAATGGACGGTGCCCATGGAGTCTGGCACGCCCAATCTCAATGTCCAAATAGAAATAACATATCCGTGCGCATAGGCGCATACAAAATAATAATAAATAATCGATGTCTCGATAGACATAACAAAATATAGGCGTGGCGCCTATCAAAATATAATCCAAAGGTCGAATACTCGCTAGACTCCAATGCTTTCCTCCGCCACTGCTGCTATCTCTACACATCAACTGAAGCATTCACAATCGTTAGTAAAATAATACAATTAAACCGACAAAAGTGAATACCTAGCAGTCTTTAGCTACATAAATAAATCAACTGGTTAGAAATAAATCCTAACCTTAATTTATTACAAGTGCGCACTTTAAACTCATAAACATTTATTAATTTAATATGTATTTTGCGAAATCACCCGCTATGGAATCACCCATGTACACACTAAATTAATGAAACGCCCGAAAAGGACAGGCGTCCCCATCAACTTCTCGCACAAAGAATCCACTTTGTGTATGAGCCCCGGTCATCTAAGTTTACGGAATCCACCGTAAAACCTCACGGAATCCACCATAGCACAGAATCCACCGTGGAATATGCCTCCTGGCATCATACCCCCGGGGTGGGATAACAGTATTTTTGATGAGGTTAAGGATATGATTGCTAAAGCCCAACAATCATATACCAAACAAGCCAACAAGAAAAGACAAGCCATGAATTTCAAAGTTGATGATTATGTTTGGCTGAGAATAGAAAAACGTAGACTGCAAAGTGTAGATAGACATCCAGTTGTCAAATTAGCTCCTAGATTCTATGGACCATTTAGAATCATTCATAAAATTAATGATAATGCATTCAAGTTAGAATTACCATCTCATTGGAAAATTCATAATACATTTCATATTAGTTTATTGAGACAATTTAGAGGCCAATTACCTATCCACCCTGTTTATGAAAACCCACCTTTATTAGAGGAAGAGACTGAAATACTTGAACCAGAAGCCATCATAGACACTGACTATATGACCACTAGAACTGGCCGAAGGTATTCTAGATATCTAGTAAAATTTAAAAACCATCATGTAGAGGAAGCACAATGGATGCACGTTAGAGACTTAAATGCTTTCCCCACTCTGTTAGCTCCACATTGAGCTAATAGCAATTGAGGTCAATTGCTATCCCACCCCGGGGATATGATGCCAGGAGGCATATTCCACGGTGGATTCCGTGCCACGGTGGATTCCATGAGGTTTTACGGTGGATTCCGTAAACTTAGATGACCGGAGCTCATACACAAAGTGGATTCTTTGTGCGAGAAGTTGATGGGGACGCCTGTCCTTTTCGGGCGTTTCATTAATTTAGTGTGTACATGGGTGATTCCATAGCGGGTGATTCCGCAAAATACATATTAAATTAATAAACGTTTATGAGTTTAGAGTGCGCACTCGTAATAAATTAAGGTTAGGATTTATTTCTAACCAGTTGATTTATTTATGTAGCTGAAGACTGCTAGGTATTCATTTTTATCGGTTTAATTGTATTATTTTACTAACGATTGTGAATGCTTCAGTTGATGTGTAGAGATAGCAGCAGTGGCGGAGGAAAGCATTGGATTCTAGCGAGTATTCGACCTTTGGATTATATTTTGATAGGCGCCACGCCTATATTTTGTTATGTCTATCGAGACATCGATTATTTATTATTATTTTGTATGCGCCTATGCGCACGGATATGTTATTTCTATTTGGACATTGAGATTGGGCGTGCCAGACTCCATGGGCACCGTCCATTAGCTTTATTTCCTATTTTTGTAGAAAGCAAACTCAAAAGCTAAAAGCTTGTCATATTTTTGTAAAATTGGGCTATTATTGAGCATGAAGATGGAAATATACATAAAATACATGCTTTGTGAAGCACTCACACAAGGCATGGGGGGAGATTGAACCCAATTGGTCTCTTGCTTCTTGTCGTTCATGCTTTTACATTGTTTTTTGTGCAAAAAGGTAGAGTTCATTGTTCTTGGGGACCTTCCGGGATTCACTACGTGCGCATACTGCGACCAATCTGTGCACCAAAGTCGAACCCAGGAGGAAGAAGCTTGGCGGTGAGAGCTATGGTGGATGGAGAGAGCAAGAGCAAGAGAGAGAGTGAAACTCAAAGTGGGAACTCCGACCACAATGTGTGGCCCGACCTTTCTTTATTCAAACTGTCACTAAAAGAATAAAGAATAAGTGACTGTGAAGGGCGCCCGTCACCTGCAGTATGCAGTGGCGGGTACTGTTAATGTATTAATACACGGGCGGCTAGGCGGAGGCGCCTTTACCCCCAACAACCTCCCACTTAAAGGCAAATCTGCCCCAGTGAGAGAGAAAAGAAAAGAAAAGACAGTACAACATGTACATATGTACAACAGGATGAGGAAAAAGACGTCATCTCATCCAACGCCTATCAATCTCCTGAGGAAGGCGAAGCGCTTTGTAGTGAGGCTCTTCTGAGCAAGTCTGCAGGATTTTGCTCAGTCGGAATCTTGACAAGGTCAAAAGACTTGTCCTCAATGACCTCGCGAATGAAGTGATACCTCACTTCAATATGTTTTGTCTTCACATATGGAATACTGGATTCTTGGCCAACTGAATGACACTTATAGAATCAGAATGCAGTGTAGGCATAACATCTATCATACCAAGGTTTGCAATCAAACGGCTTAACCAGATAGCCTCCTTGCAAGCCTCTGTGGCTGCAATATACTCGGCCTCTATAGTAGAAAGTGTTGAGATGGCAAGCTCAACACGTGCGGACATTGATGATGGACCGCCTGGCTAGATGGGTTCACACGTCTACACTTAGCACGTTGGTGGTCATTATGATACTCACATGGTCACTGACTTATCACTTATTATATTTAGTTTGTTACACCTACCTACGACTAGCAAAGACAGCGCGCTAGTCGATTAGTGTAGTCGGTTATGCACCGTTTGACTTAGTAGGCCACTTTCCTTTATGTTGTATCTTATCTATACTTTGTGTACATTGTATAGTGTGTGAAAGAAGAAGAAAAAAAACTAGCAAGAAAACGTTTTGGCCTCCATCTCTCTTCTTGTGTTCTTGGGTGAGCTTCCTCTTGTGTATACAATGTGTGTTTGGCACAGCAACTCAAGTAAGTCCCCCCATCACGCAATTCTTGACATGGTATCAGAGCCGCGCCACTGAGAGAGGTTGATTTCGAAGGTTGAAGTGAAGGAGAAGAAGCAAGGTTTGAGCAAGCAAGCAACGGGTAAGAAGCTCTCCCATTCTTCCACTCTCTCTCTTGGATAGTACCTGCTTGTTGCAGAGGTACCGAAAGTAGGGTCCAGCAAAAATCTCAGATTGCTGTGAGATTTGGTTATGAGCAGAGCAATTATTTTGGGTATTTGAGGCTGTTTCAGGCCCCATTTTAGAGCCACAATGTTGTGGGCAGCAGTTTCAGGGTACACTATGATTTCGGCTGTTTTGACCGAAAGTGAGTACACAGGTTACAGATTTCGCATCTGTAATTTTTGAGGTGTTTGCATGAAGTAAACATAAGGTTTATCTGCAAACAGGTTGTAGATTACATGTATTATTGAGCAATCAGTGAAAAAGGTTGCTTGGTGTATTGTTGTGCACGTGTTGTGAAAGATTGCAGAAGACTAGCTTGCTGTGTTGTATCCTTGTTTGTGATAATGGTAAAGAACAGTGGAAATTCCATTATTGAGAAGCTCGACAAGAATAACTACCCTTCATGGAAGTTCCGTGTGACGAACTTCCTCATTGGAAAGGGCCTTTATGAGTTTGTTTCAGATGAAGAAAAGGAGCCAGAGTTGGGTATCCCTCCGACTGCAGATGAGTTAAAAGCATGGAAAGAATGGAATGCAAAAGATAAAAAGGTGATATACTGGCTATCTGCAGTCATTGATAATACTATGCTGGGACATATCAGGAATGCAGAAACTTCACATGCAACTTGGATAATTTTTTAAAACATATTTTCAGTAAATACAAAGGCACGAAAGATTCAACTCAAGCAAGAGTTGAATGTCTTGAAGAAAGGAAAAATGTCTGTCAATGAGTATGTGTTGAAGGTGAGTAGCATTGCAGATGCTTTAGCAGCAATTGATGCAATGCCAGATGATGATGATTTGGTTTCATCCACTCTGAGTGGCCTTAACAATGAGACGGCATGGACATCATTTGTTACTTTAGTATATGTATGGAAGCCATTTCCAGATTTTGATGAGCTGATCTCTCTCATGATTATTGAAGAGATCAATATGCAGGGTGATTCGTCTGAAAGAAATGGTGAACAGGTCCAAGCATTTTACTCGAGTTTAAGAAGGGGACATGGTAGATCCTCTTTGAGAGGCCGTGGTATGGGATGTGCTGGCGATAACCAACAAAACAGGTTCAATCAACAGTTTGGTGAAATGTAGGTTTTTGGAGGCAAAGGAAACTTTAGAAGCACGGGGAGCTCTAGAGGAAGAGGTGGATGGCAGAATAGAGGTTCTGAAAATTCTACTATTTTTTGCTATTATTGTGGCAAAATAGGCCATATTGCAACCCATTGCTATGAAAAGAATGATGATATTCATAGTGGTAAATTGCATCAAGGAAACTATGCATTGTCTTTACGACAGAATGAAGACAAAAATGAGCGTCTGTTTCTTATGCAGCGTATGATGAATGTAGTTACAGAAAAGGGGACACATGATGATGTATGGTATGTCGATTCAGATGCATCTAATTATATAACTAAAAAGGCTGAATGGTTTGGAGAGATGCAGGACTTACAAAATCCAGGTTATGTGTAGACGGGTGATAATTCATGCCACCCAATTTCACACATTGAAAAGGTTTCCTTGTCCTTGTATGATGGTCAGACAAAGAGTCTAACAGATGTACTACATGTGCCTTCAATTACAAAGAATCTAATGTATATTGGCCAAATGGTAGAGCAAGGGTTGCAGGTCCGATTCAATGCAAAAGGTTATTTTATAGAAGACTTTAATGATAAGTGCAGGTTGGTCGCAAAAGGAAGTAGAGTTGGCCGAATGTTCACTTTAGATGCTGGAATTCCTGCAATGGATGCTACTATATATGCTAAAGAAAAAGGAGTAGCTGCAGATATTGAAATATGGCATAAACATATTGGACATGCAAATGTGCAAAGTCTGAAATTAATGCAGTCCAGAGGATTGGTTACAAGGTTGCCTTCTTTTAGAGTTATAGAATTGCATAAAGTCTGTGAATCATGCAAGTTTGGTAAGCAGGCGAGACAACCCTTCTTGCATGATAGAGAAGTAAGCATAAATATACTTGATGTGGTACATACATATGTTTGGGAGCCTAGACAGAATGTATCTCTTGGTGGCAGCAAATACTTTGTCACATTTATTGATGACAGTTTAAAGAAGCAATTGATATACTTCATGAAGGAAATAAGTGATATGTTTGAGCACTTCATATCTTTTAAGGCATCTGTTGAAACTGAAACATGCTTAAAAGTAAAGTGCTTGAGATCAGATGGAGGGGGAGAGTACCTCTCTAATGAGTTCAGTGGCTTCTTGAGGACTCATGGGATAAAGAGGCAATTTACTTGTAGGTATACCCCACAGCAAAATGGTGTTGCAAAAAGAAAAACCAGGCATATTGGAGAAGTTGCACAGGCATTAATGGCTGAAAAGAATATGCCCAAACATTTTTTATCTGAGGTTGTCCATATTGCTGTTTACATTATGAACAAAACTCCCACAGCTCTGCAGTTCATGGGATGACTCCTGAAGAATGCTTTACTGGTAAGAAGCCTGATGTATCGCACTTGAAGGTATTTGGATGTGTTGCATATGTTCATGTGCCAGATGAGCTACGGAAGAAGCTTGATCCAAATGCAAAAAAATGTGTTTTTATTGGATACTCTTTAGAGCAAAAAGGGTATCGTTGTTATAACCCTGTCACAGGTGAGTTCAGAGTGAGCATGGATATTATCTTTGATGAGATGGAAAGTTGGTATACACCTGTTGGTGATGTTTTAGATGATGATAATGATCATGACAGCTATGTGCAGAAAGATAAACAAGAATCATGGAGTCTTAGTGAACTAGAAACATCATTTGGTACTACACCTACAATGAGCCCTTGGTCTAGGAGACTAAGGAGTAGCCCCACATCTTCAGGTGAATCTATAAGTGTTGCAGGGAAGGACAAAGGAAAGAAGAAAGTGTTGGATGGTAATGATGCATCTACCAGTCATTTGGGATTTGATGGACATTCTAGTGGTTCGGAGAGTTTGGATGATGAGCTTGGTATTCCTTGAGTCAGGACACCAGGTGTGCAGAGAGCTCATAATAATGTAAAGGCTCCATTGAGTGATCCAGTGATACGCAGATCTAGCAGGGTCAAATACCCTATTAAAAGATTTGGTTTTGAAGGTTATGCAGCTCATCATTATGCTTATATGGTGAAACTAGTTGAGGATGTTGAGCCCACTTGTTTTGAGGATGTTGTTAGTCATACTCATTGCGATGCAGCAATGGATGAGGAGATGGCTGTATTAGAATCCAATAAGACTTGGAATTTGATACCCTTACCTAAGGGTAAGAAAGCTATTGGCTGTAAGTGGATTTACAAAGTTAAACATAATGCAGATGTTTTAGTTAGCAGGTATAAAGCTAGGCTGGTTGCAAAAGGCTATGCTTAAATATATGGCATAGATTATGAAGAGACATTCAGTCCAGTTGCTAGAATTGCAACTATTAGATATGTGATTGCCTTGGCAGCAGCCAAAGGTTGGAGTTTGCAGCAAATGGATGTTAAGAATGCCTTCTTGCATAGTGAATTGCAAGAAGAAGTGTATATGGAGCAGCCAACAAATTATAAGGATTTAAAGCATCCCACATATGTATGCATGTTAAAGAAGGGGCTCTATAGGCTAAAGCAAGCACCTAGAGCATGGTTTGACAAGATTGGAGAGTATCTTGTTAATATTAAATTTTGTATTTCTGATGTTGATCACTCACTTTATGTGAGAAAGAGAGATGCATGATTGGTCATTATAGTCATCTATGTGGATGACTTGATTATTACAGGTGACTGTGATAATGGGATTGCTAAAGTTAAGGACTTCTTAAAGAAGAAGTTTGAGATGAAACATTTGGGTGACCTGAGATACTTTCTTGGTATTGAGGTGATAAGATGTGATGATAGTATATGGCTATCCCAAGGGCAATATGGCTTGGATATGCTATCAAAGTATGGTATGACAGCATGTAAGCCTCTTTCAGTACCATTGGAGCAAAATGTGAAGTTGAGTGTTGATGTTGGAGATGAGATAAAAGACCCTACTATGTTCAGGAGGATAGTAGGGAGTTTGATTTACATGACTATCACAAGGCCATACTTAAGCTATGCTGTTGGCCTTGTCAGTCAGTTTATGCAGATGCCTAGAAAG
This sequence comes from Lygodium microphyllum, assembly GCF_053477565.2. Lineage (NCBI taxonomy): Eukaryota > Viridiplantae > Streptophyta > Polypodiopsida > Schizaeales > Lygodiaceae > Lygodium > Lygodium microphyllum. The sequence continues at coordinate 37,128 of NW_028229559.1, read as the reverse complement.
CCTCATTTGGATGTAGTTAGACATATATTGAGGTATGTGAAGTCCACTCTACATTATGGACCTTTTTATGAAGCAGGTAAGGACGTACATGTCTTTAGATACACAAATGCAGATTGGATTGGTAGCATGTCAGACAGAAGATCTACAAGTGGATTCATGTTTTCCCTTGGTAGTGCAACAGTTACATGGATCAGCAAAAAGCAATCTACATTTGCTTTATCGAGTATAGAGGTGTTGCTATGGCAGCATGTGAGATGGTATGGCTGCAAAAGTTATTAGGTGATTTGGATGTGCAGAGAGATGATCCAGTTGTCATTCATTGTGACAACATGAGCAGCATACAGCTAGCTAGGAATCCAGTGTTCCATGCTAGGACAAAACACATTGAGGTGCACTACCACTTTGTGAGAGAGAAGGTACTTGCAGGAGAGATTGACTTGGTATATGTTAGTACACAGGATCATATAGCTGACATTTTCACAAAGACATTGGGTGCAGAGAAGCTTCGAAAGTTCCGAAGGCATCACCGGGCATCAATAGGCATCAAACAGTAAATGTCAAGTGCTGCCCTGTTTTGACAGCCTTAGGACTGTGTATACAGCAATGGCTGAAGGTGGAAGCACTTGAATCGATTGCCAGGAGCCAAGAACTAATGCTGGGGAGTCCAACGATGATCGAGAAGGTTGCCAACAGTGCCGGAAAGTCGGAGAAGAAGCTAGAAATGCAAGGAGATCAGCCCAGTCCCCTAAAAATGCGCTGCATTTTGCGTTGGTTGTTCTTGGGGACTGGGGGATCTTCAGCAATGCTCTGGAGTACTTGGCAATGTTGAGGGGGCTCCGATGCAGTCCTGCAAGGTGCCAATGGAAGGTCAGAAGATCGGGGAGGAGGTAGGAGATTAAAACATGCCTGCAAATGAAGGTGCCATGGTTGCCATTGAAGCTCGGGTTGAAGCTCTTCAAATCCGGACTGAAGAGAATGCCGGGTAAGCTCCAATGCCTTTGCTCTGATACCAGTTGAAAGGGAAGTGGAACCCAGGAGGAAGACGCTTAGCGATGAGAGCTATAGCGGATGGAGAGCAAGAGCAAGAGAGAAAGTGAAACTTAAAGTGGGAACTCCAACAACCATAATGTGTGGTCGGGCCTTCCTTTATTCAAATTGTTACTAAAAGAATAAAGAATAAGTGACTGTGATATGCGCCCACCACCTGCAGTGTGCAGAGGCGGATACTGTCAGTGTAGTAATACACGGGCGGCTAGGCGGAGGTGCCTTTACCCCCAACAGATATAGCAAAAGTACTAAAGAGGAAAGGGAGATTTAAAAACAAATGCAAAAAGTGATTAGATTCATGAAGGATGCACTTTCCATAGTTTATCTTGGTTCGAAAAATACTAAGCCAATGAAGATCAATACTCACTTGCAACCTAAGTTTCAAGGGCAACTCATTGCCCTCCTGACAGAATTTAAGGATGTATTTCTATGGGATTATTAAAAAATGAAAGGATTGGACCTTAGGTTTTATTAGCAATGAATTTCACTTAAACCCCGAATGTTGTTCCAAATCATCATGAAGAGGTATTGCATGAATTTTCAAATGGCCAAATCAACTCCTCCAAGTTAGATTTATTGCTCCAATAGATCAGACAATGGATTTCCCCCATTATCATTGTCTCGAAGAAAAACAATAAATTATGGATTTGTGTGGATTACAGGAAATTGAGTGCTGCCATTATCCTAGACCCATTTCCCATTCCATACCTCGACAACCTCTTAGATGAGGTAGCTAGCCCAAAATGTATTCTTTTCTAGATGGCTTTAGCAAATATAATTAGGATAGGCTTGCTCTTGAAGATCGACTCAAGATTGCCTTCATTACGGCATGGGGAGTATTTTCTATACTATGATATGGTTTTGTGGCTTGAAGAATACTTGGACCTCTTTCTAGTGGGATATGTAAGAAATCTTTGGGCCCTACTTAACCAAATCCATGAGAGTATTTCTAGATGACTTTAGTGTCTTTGGCATAGTACTCCTACACTTGCACAACCTACTCTACTCTACTAGATGCCAAGAAGTAAGTCTTAGTCTTAACCCCATGAACTGGGCTTTTGTTGTAAAAGATGGTGTTTTGTTGGGTTGTGTAATTTCAGAAGATGGCATTGCTGTGGACCCTCACATGGTGGATGGCATTATGCAAGCTATAGCTCCAGATTCCCCATCCACTCTATTATGGTTTCTTGGGCAAGTTTGTTGGCATGGATGGGATCTACGCCTCCTAGCACATGTGGCAATTCCCCTAAATTAGTTGGCCCACATTCCTATTTCACATGGAATGAGGTGGAAAATTTGGCATTATAATGTCTATGGCTGTTACTTGCCGTGGAGCAAAAAATAAAAGATTGGGATACAAAGCTCCCAGTAGCACTATGGGTTTATCACACATCCTTCAAGAAGGTGGCAACATGTCATACCTCTTACAAGCTTGCTTTTGGTATCGAGGCAATCATGCCTCTAGAGTTCATTGTTTCTAGTCTCTAGAATGCTATGGAAGATCACCTTCTTCTGTGCAGGAGTCCCTCCCATTCTGGATTGAGAGGCTAGTAGAGTTGGATGAAGACTGGATTCAGAGCTCCTATATATTGTCCAAGTTTCAGTTTCAATAGAAATGCCGAGCAGATTGCCTCTCCAAGAAGCAGCTCTTCGAGCAAGGACAAGTGGTACTGCTTCGATGACTCTAATGGTGGGCAAGCTTTCCAACAAACTAAAGATGCAATGGAGCATCCCATTTTGGATTTTTCATGCAGCCCCATCTTATTCTTTTTACCTTGCTAATTTACAGGGCAATCTCTTTCCACATCTGGTCAATGGATTCTAATTGCAGCACTATTGTGCAGATTACTCCCAGTGCTATCTTGAAACTCCAATGATTGCTGGAGTCCAAATTAAAAATGATCTCAAATCCACCACTTATGGTGACATGAATCCTCTTCAATATTCTTCATCATATTCTAGCCCAGTGGCTCTCATCGCAATGATGGTACGAGATATCAAAAAGTGTGTAGCACTCATGATTTCTCATGGTTACAATTACTGATGTGGCACACATGTAGTGAACCTCCATGCATCAATGCCCTTCAAAAGCAACTTGCTTATTACCTTTCACCATATAGTATCTTCTATTCTTATAATTTCCATTTCATTTCATGCTCTCAACACACTTTTGTCTGTTTTCCCTTCTCCTTCACTGTTAGCTTATTGTTGCTGATTGATAGCCATGTTTACCTCCCACCTTCACCTTGACAGGGTAACACTGGTGCTTTTGAGCGCAGGGAGGCTATCAGGCCTTGGATGCACCACCCTTGCCTTGATGCCTTCCTCGCTTACCCTGGCAGAGCACCCATGTCCACCTCAACATAAAATCCATCCTCCAACAAGTGTAACACAGTTCACAGGTCGAAGTGGCAGGGCAGTGCTATGATCTCACCCCCCAATGCATGTAAGAACAGAGCACCTCCCCATAAATGGTGTGTCAAATGGTGTATTAGAGGCCCCTTCTCTACTCTTGGGCCTTGACATGGAAGCTATCTTCGAGCCTACCACCAAACATGAGTATCACCTCAACAACATAGTGGGTAACCACCACAAGCCCAAGCAAGAAAGACTCAAGTTTTTCTTGGAAGCACTGTGTTTACAAGCCAAGGCCTTCAGCATCTCCTGTAGGGTTGCCTCTATGTTCTTTCTGCCCAGTACTCTGGCTATAGCTTGGGTAGGAGTTTTTGTCGAAAGACTACACATGGAGTGTAAGACTTGCGTGTTGTGACCTGCCCTTTGGATGTGAAGTTCCTGAGGATCATGTGTGGCCAGCATTTCACCTTCCTCTTTCTCCCTGCTACCACTGTGGATCCTTCCTGCGCTCTATTCCATCAATGATGGTGGCAACACTACCCCTTCTTCACGACATGATACTACATGGGCCCAGCCAGATGAATAGCTCAATGTAGTGTAGGACACTACAAACTACAAATACAGCTCAATCTACTGGACATCCCAAAAACAACACCAGTGTTGAGGATAAGCCAATGGCCCTACAAGCATTCGAAGCCACCTGTCAATCCACCTCTGTAGCAGAATTCTCCCACTCTTACCAGAGCAAGCTTGACTTCAAGTCACGATGTGCTCTGCTATTGCAAACCTCCCACAGCTAGAAATGTAACCAAGAGAAAGCTTCACAAATTGCAAGTCAGTCTACTGCAACTGTTACTAAGACTAGCATTCAAACTATCCCAATCCCCACCCAGACCGCACATCCTACCTCTGCAACCGAGGTTCACATCCCAATAGAACCCTAAAATCGCACAGCACTGCCTCACTTATGTGCTAGCAAGAATCCACCAATACTATAGGTTCAGTAGACAGACTCACATGCTTCCGATAGAAATGGAGCAGGCGGTGCGGCAGAAGAATGCAGCCGTCCGCCGGGCCCAAGTTCAGCAACAACAGTAGATAGAACTCCAAGATTAATGGTGGCACCTTCTCGCTTGTCAGGAGGCTCAGTTGGACTTTGCCAACTCCATCCAGGGCTAGCTCCAATGGCACAAATGGAACCCATCTTCCTACGTAGATAGGTGGCAGTGGCAATTGATGTTGATGGATCTATGCCATCTCTCTCGGCATCTTGTAGAATATGCAAGAGTCCTTCCAGGTGGAGATGCATGAAGCCTAAAACAAAGCATCGTACCGATTTCAAGTTGCATTAGTGGATCCATGTTTCCAACTACTGCCTCTACCACCTCATGATGATGATACGGATGTGAATGTGTAGTCCCAACCTCGAATGTAGCTGACACTAGTTTTCCCTTCCCAACCAGCCACTACTCTTGGAGTAGGTGCTCCCTTTTCTTTGGCCTTTGCCACCTCTCCTTCTAAAATAGGCTCGGCGGCCAAACTCCAACAAGAGGCTGAGACCCCCACCACAACCTTTGTTACCCAGAGGTGCCTGCAAAGCTTGGCAAGGCAACAACAATCCTAATGCCCATTTTGGTTGCCACAGATGTTGCAGCTCATAGCAGGGTGGGCCTAAAGCCTATCTTAATCCATGGAGATCAGACTCAAGAGGAGAAGGAGCATGCCTTGCTCTAGACATGAACAACTTTGATGCCAGTATCGTCGTCAAGGAAAGGGAAGGAAGCACTCAAAGCAGAGCACATCCCCCTCAGTGACGATGAAGCACCTCAAAGGCCCCTTGCCCAAGACTTCCTTGACTTTAGTGCAGAAGAAGCCCACTACAGATCACAAAGACCAACAGCACAAGACTGCGACATCTCACTTTGACATCAATTTGTGCTCCAAGGTGGAGCAACTCGAAGGTAGGCTGGCGTAGGTTGAGGCACTATCTTCTAAGCACTTCATGCGCACTCACTCTCTTGAGAGGACACTGCTACCCACCAAAATGACCCCATTGAGCATCTCAAGCAATAGCTTGTGCTAGGAAGAGTGGAGCAGAATAGGCTTCGGCATGAAATCTGGATGGGTGCTTACTATACCTGGAAGCCCTAGCTATGAAACTATTTCACCACATTTCCCAACCCCTACACTAGCACCGCATGGATCTCTAGCTCCAGTAGCACCATCTAAACTACAATCTGCTCCCACCCCTACCACCGACACCTTCAGGTCCTTGCCCAGCCCAACGGCCTTAGCCTCCTCCTCCTTTGACTCTACCTCTTCCTTAGAATCCTCCAATGTTGGCTCCGCCTAATCTCGATCCCCAAACCCCAGCACCCAGCATAACCAATAGCACCCCATGATGCACCCAATCTGGAAGATGCCAGAGCTAGCAAAGAATAACTCTTGTGGGTTCTAGTCTTCATGCCTCCCATGTGTTAGGTGCAAGATGGTGCAAATTGGTGACTAAGTGTTAATTAAAGATGACAGCAACAACATAGTAATGGAAGGCAGCATTGTCGCCAAGGATAGTGGCAGAAGGACTTCAAGTCACCGTGGGCAAAAACGTTATATAAGGAGCAGAGAGAAAGAGATGAGCATTTGAGACATACACAAATACAGTCCCAAGGACACACACACGTGTGCAGTCTTGCCATTTCTTCTTCTTGTTTCTCATAGAGATCATGTCGTCTTGTATTGATTGTGTAAACTAAACTATTGGAATATATGAGCATTCTGCTTCCTATCATTTTGTCTATAATTTTTGTTTAGATATGTCCCATTTGATATGATGTGAGTGATGCGTCTGCAATGGTGGCATATCTTTGTGTTGAGTCTAAGTATGTTAAGACTCTACACTCTCATAAAGTTGGTGCAGTTCAATCGCACCTACCAACCACAACCAGGACTTGGACTCGATTACAATGTACAACAAATACTAGGTTATGAATAGCTCCATTGTTTATGAATAGCCCTAAGTGTTTATAGAAAATCTTGTATGATTCCATTGTTCAAGAACAACCATGTTCTTGTTTGTGAATAGCCATGCTCTTTTCAGCCTATATTCTCTTGTTTTACCCTGCACTTAATCAACATCCCTCTTGATCCACCCAATACATCCTTTTATTTCAAGGTAGGAGTAAACTACTCTTGTTCCAAATCAGCCCACTTCTCCTCTTGATTTAGGACATCGTGTATATCTCCTTCTTGATAGTTGATGCCTATTCTTCTTTATAACAATTCAACATCTTCTTGATTCAAGTCAGCCTTGTAGATCTCTTATTTTCTTCTTCTATTCTTCTTTTCTTCATCACAGTATAGTCTTTCCCAATGTGGGTGCTATTTACATTTTCTTTATCACACCTTTAGCTCCTGAGATTCATGATGATTTGCTACCCCTAATTCACACTTATTCTCTCCTTAAATATCACCCCTTTTATCTTTTTAAATCATTTATGTAGTTCTAAAGTTTTAACCATAGGCTTTGAACACGGAAACTTTTCCACTTTCACACAAAAAAAGGGTTCAAATAGGTGTAAACCCATACACAAGTCATGTTTGATAGCAATAATGCCAATAACTCATAGTACATCCTTGAAATGCCAAGTGTAATGTACATCAAGTGAGATCAACACCATTTGACCTTGATGAATCTTCCAAATATGTTTTGCCCTAGAGTTTTTATGTCCTTTCTTCATACCATACAACATCCACCCCCTCTAAACATGCACATGCTCTGGCATGTGCCATATCTTTTACTCTTTAGCATGATCAGATTCCTCATCTTTATTGTCTTCTTCATCTTCCAGGTTGTTACAAACATGCTCTGTCTTGTTCCTCTCCTTCATATGATTCATTGATGTTTCTTCTTTTGAAAAACTTAATTATTTTCCTTACAAAAGGACCCTTCAACTTTGTACCATCAACTTCACATAGAAAGTATGTAGCATTATCATGCACATGATTCACAGTGTATGGACCGAACCACCTCTTTAAAACCTTCTTGAGAGTCTTTGTTAATTGTTAATCATAAACCGGTGCCCAATCTCCTTCTTTCACTAGTCTAGGATGAAGCTTGTGCTTCTTGTCAAATATGTCCTCGTTTTTCAAGCTAGCTTTACATCATTGCAATTTTAGTGTCTTTAGGACTTCTTTCCATTGTCGAATCTGTAATACAAGAAGGTCCTCCCTACCCATGTCTTCTCATCAAGGCAACACATTCCAAGAGGTAATAACATCCTCAATGTGCATGACATATTTTTTACCATACATTGATTCAATAGGTATATATCTAGTAGTTGCACTATGTGCAATATGATCAGCCCATAAAGCACAAGGAAGTGACTTGGGTGCTCATGAATCTTTCCTTTGCATGTTTAGCTAAAGCTTTGATAATAGGTGGGTGGCTTCTCTCACATTTCCCATTTTTTTCAAGATTACAAGTTGTAATGAGAGCAAGCTTTATTCCCAACCTTGAGAATAATTCCCTAGCTTCTTTTATATCCAATTTACTTCTGTCCATTGTCACTTGTCCAACACAACCACATCAACATATCACATCTTCCAAAATAAATTTGCATAACTCACTCATATTCTTCGCTCTCAAGTCTCGTCCTTCCACTTGATTCTCAAGACCTTCTCTTGCAAGTGTAATATATGACATTTTCCAAAGACCCACGGGGCATGGCCACCAAGTTAACCACCCACTTATAATGCCTAGCCACTGGATATGTTGGATAAAGCCCATCACAATATCACACAGATGAATACATTTGGCAAGTAACATGAGTTTCTATGTACTGCAATACATCTTTGTACATTCCTTTCTATTGATATCTTTATTTTATCTTTGCAAATGTAGTCCAACATCTTGATGATGACCATACCATAGACCTCCATGAAATTCGTTCATTATCTCGTATTGAAATTCCTTGTTGTATACTACCCTCTATGGAGAACCCTTTCTTTGCTTTGGATGCTTCCACAAATATCCATTGAAACTCTTGTTCAAATTTTTCATATAAGCAATCCACCATAGCATCACAATATCTCGAGTTGAGAAACTAACAATCATGCCAAGGTGATAATAAGCAATATGTTTCAACAATGATTGAAGCTCCAATAAAATATCATTTGTCACACATTAATGTTGTGACCACTCCCTCCATGACTTCCTTTTAATCTATGGATTTTTTTGTTGCCATTGGCTCAACACCTTTGTAGCAAACCTCAATGCATACCTATATCCTTGTTCATCACCTTGTCTAATAGCCTATCCAATCCCTATAAGACTAACATCAATCGTAACAATGATAGGTCTTCAACTTTTATAATCAACTTTTTGTAGTGTTGATGTTGTTTTAGAGTGCATCCACAACAAAAGCAAAGTGCAGAATCCAAACAAGATAGAAGACACAAGCACCCAAAAACCTTCGTACCTCAAAAATAGTAGTACAAACCTCCATCTTCCCAATTACATCCACCTTGGCTAGAACACTTTTCTAACTCCAAAAACTCATTCTCCCCCTAAAGGAGTAAGATCTACTTCTTCTAACCTGGATAAGATATTCTCACAACTAACTATATGATTGGTAAACAAACTTTAAGTACGCCTTTTGAATCCAACGATTCACCCTTAGCCTCTTCTTTACACCCTTTCATCGATACATCATCAAGAAAAACCATAGTGATTCATGGTATAAAATCCCATACGATACTATTTTTTACATTCATCATATTTTTTCATGCTTGTTGAATCCATGCTTTCAATAGCCAATTGGAATTGATCATACCAAAGTAAAGATCACCAAAGTGAGTACATTGCTCTTCTTACAAAGGGTTCGGCAAACTCATCAACAATTGGACCAACTCCAACATTTACGATAGTTACCTTATTCACTGGTGTAGACCATGTACAAACCATAGAGTCTTGTTCTTCTTTGGTATCATGAACCACCTATTTAAATATGGTGTAGAAGATGGTTCCAAGATACCCATCCTTACCTTTTCATTCAATAACTCAACCAATTTTGGCAAATGAGCTTTCCAAATTGGAATAGGTCACAAATTCCAAGGCACATATGGCACAATAAAGGGGACAATTATAGCAAAAACACTAGGATCCATATAGCCAATCTCAAGTGGCTAAAAAGAAAATACTTTACCATGCTTTGATAACATTTCCTTAAAGTACTATTTCTCCTCATGGGTAAGAAAATCTTCACATATCTTTCAACATTTCTACAGTAAATTTATACCCAATTTTCTTCAGATTCCTGAGATTTGGCTATCAAAATGGTTGCTCTATCCTTCCCCTACTATGGTAAAGCAATAGTTTTTACCTTCTAAGCCATAGTTTTGTAGTTTGATTCAACCCATGCCTCAAATTTTCATATATACATTTGCTATTTTGCCTTTCACAATCTTCAATCACCCTATCATGTCAATGAAACATACTTTGACAACTTCATTTTCAATGTTCAGCCTAGAACAAATCAAAATATATTAATTAGGAACATATTAATCTTCTTAAAACTTAGGAACATATTAATTTTTATTTCTATTCAAAATATCAAGCATTTGAAAACAAATTGAACCTTTTGTTGATAATACTATAAATCCCATAGAAAAAGCATTTTTACCTGCTAAATGAGGCAATAACCTTTTCTTTTTAGTATCATCATAGTTCAACTTTATAATAGCACCTGTTGAAAGCCCATCATATCTCAAGATTCTTTGAAGTCTTTGGTATTTGGGGGTAAATGATAGTCACAAAGAATGTCACAATTTCATTCATGATTTACACACATACACAGAGGAAACGAACAACATGATTTCCTTCACAAATTCTAATCCTAGAATAAGCAAAACCATCATCCAACACCTCAATTTCTATACAAACTATAGTAATATATGGCTATCCAAGAATCACATGGTAAGTATATACATCTTGCACAAAGAAACATTGCTCATCCTAAACATCTTCTATGGTTAACATTTGGACACATGGCATATAAATATTTTGGTGCATTGTTTACAGCTTACATTCTCCAACCATGATCCATGTCTACCAGCCATCTTCCTTTTTGATAAAGGCTCCTTATCATAACATTTATTTCTAACCCATGATATCTAAATGCAACAAATAGCTTTTCAAGATCACCACTTTATCTAGGGTCTCTGTAGTAGCTATGGCTCAATGATTTCTTGAATAATGACTTTTACATATAACTCAATTAAATCGGACTTGTTTTACCCCTCAAGAAGTTTGGCTCAAATTTACTACACTTTTAGCATCTTCCTCTTTGTTGCATTTTATGATATGTGTTTCCTATATACCATGTATCCTTTGTGAAAATATTTCTTTTTCTCCCTACAAAGTGGCATTTAACTAGTTCCCCCAAAATCTAATGCTTCCTCTTGATAATAATATTTCTTTTTCTCCCTACAAAGTGGCATTTAACTAGTTCCCCCAAAATCTAACACTTCCTCTTGATAATAATATCTATGATTTCTTCATGAAACTCTCATTTAGCAATCCCAAAATTTCTCCTAAAGTAAGTTCCATCTTGATGTTGAAAATTCTTTCTTCTAGTACTTTCCTCAAATCCATGACTAATTCAATATTAGACTATAATTTATACATTGGATTTTTACTTTAGCTTTGCTTTGGTCTTGTTTCTTCCCCTTTGAGGTATTTTCCATGGATGCCTTAAGAGAAGGGCTTTCATGAAATTCATGCTTCCCACTTCCTTCAACTGCCCTTTTTGAACTTCTTTCATTCCCATCCTCTTGTTTACACTTTTCTTCAAAAACGATTTCATGGTTTTTACTTTTAGCAATGTAGTCATACATTGAAAAAGAGTCCACATGATCATTCTATCCAATCATTTGTCGAAAACCATCTCCTACTTGATTTAAGTCATCCCCAGTAATCTTCTCATTCTCAACTATCATTATCATGTAAGACCAAAGTTCCTTCTTCTTGCTAGTCATCCCTTCATTGTTGGAGTCCTTCCTTGATTTCAACAGCAAACCATAAGTTGTAGCTTCAATAGCAATAAATGCATGCCTTACTAACATATCTTCTACCATCTTCCTCATGCCACCTTTTCCAAACGATAAGTTGCAACTTCAATAGCAACAAATGCATGCCTTACATATCTTATACTAGCTTCCTCATACCACCTTTTCCAAGCTTAGTACCAAGCAAAAACCCAATTTCTCATAAATGGATATTATCATCTTTAAAGAAAAGAAGATCCTTACTCAATCCATCTATGTAGATGTCACAGTCTTTTCGTGCATGTCATTTGCTATCACACCAAATACATATGTAAACAAACCCTTCTCGATTTTGAGGTCTTTGTCTTGAAGATTGTCCTTTTTCTACTAACTATGCAATCTATAGTTGCAAATCCCAAATTCCTTATATCAATTACTTTATCATGTCACCCTTATTTGGAGATGCAGTGACAACCAACTATTTACCCACTTGCTCAATCTTTTTCAAAATTGGAGCGAGTCATTCAATAACCTTCTTGTCTCTTTGCCTCTGTCTTTTAGCAAGCATGGCAACAACATCCTCTACATCTTTCCAAATCAGTCTTTAGCTCTTTCTCTACACTTTTATCTTCCAAAATCTCCTTGGGGCTTGACTTCAATGAAGAATTCACTACCTGAAGTAACAATTCAATTTTTTTCCATCTCGAGAGTTAGCTGCTTTGTTCTCAACAGCTATGCATATCTATGCTCAATTCCCATAAAAATCATGTCGCAACCCCATACCGAGAAATTTTTTCGTCACATGTCTCACATCTTCCATGAAACATTCATCCTTGAGCAATTTGTTAAAATCATCCTACGTTGAGCCATGATATGCCAAAATGTCTCTCACATGTGATCCAATCTTTGGGCTTATGACCTGTACAAAATATTGACTTATCTACTCTATAAGAATTCTAATAAATTACAATTTCACCACATAAACTCTCAAGCATTTATATATATCCCACCCTTCAAACCACTTCATCTCATGTATAGGTGACTAGAGTGCATTTGACATTGCTTGCTCCTTTTTATACATTCCATATGTCTACAAAATTTACATTGTGTCTTCCCATTGTACAAAGTCTACATCTAAAGAAGTATCTTCCATGATGTTGGAATCTCACCATGGTCTTTCCATATTAGGTTCACCAAAAAGATATCAAGAGACTTGTCATATATGGCCAAGAAGACACTAGGTCTCAAACTATGAAAGTTCAGCTTCAAAAGAGATAGATTTCATAGTATGAAGAAGAGAAGAGAAGAGGGTTTGGGATCACAAATGTAGACAAATACATTGAAATCATGTATGTGACATCCTTGAAATCTGTGGGAGCTTTCACTCAACCGCCAAGACCCACTGACCGCTTATTGTTTCAAGCGTCCCAAGCCGAGCACTAATGGCTACCTCTCACATAACCAACGCACCATCCATATCTATGGGTGTAGTGAGCTTACCTCGGTGTCGTTTGAGTTACCTCCTCTCCCGTGCACTCCGGTAGCTCCACGATCCAAGTGCAAGCTTCAAGCAAGCTCCATCCTCCAGCTCCACGCTCCAAGCTCCATTGCCGCGAGCAAGAGAAGACAAGACAAGACAAGAGAAGAGAAGAGAAGAGAAGAAGAGAGGAGAAGATGGAGAGCTTCTCCTCCTCGGTCCCTCACCCTCACACACTCACTCCCTCACACTCTCACACTCCCTCTCTCAAGCACAAGCTCAAGCAAGCAAGAAGAAGAAGAAGAGAGCTACTTTTGGCCACACACAAGAATGAGCTTCTCATTCACTTTTCAACTTTATATACAAAACCCTAAATCCCTTTTGGGCAGTCATCCCCTTTTCCTCTTTTTTACATGGCCGGCCGTAGCCTAGGCCCTTTTTCCCATTGTCCTTCTATCTTCCTAAATTCCTTTCCACCGTCCGTCTACAATTACAAATTGCACGGGTGAGAGCCCGGCGCTCTTTTACAAGATTTCAGGGTGCGCCTTTTTATTTTAAAATGCGCCTTTCCCCTTTTGCATTTGCCTTTTGACTTTTAAGGTTGCCCTTGCGCTTTTGGCCTTTTCTCCTATTCTTTCTTCAATCAGGCTACCTTTTTTCCACCTTTGCCCTGCGTCTTTTTTATTTCCTTTTGCTTTGCTTTCTTCGTGTTGGGGTTAACATTACCCCCCTCCTAGACAAGTGACAGTCCCATGGCACTCATGTCGTAGGTAGAAGGCTGTAGCATGCACCGAAGACGTGGGTGACAAGGACACCTGTGGTTTCTGTGGAGGAGTGTTGGTGGTGGTGTGGTAGAAGGTCCTGGGGGCCTGTTGGTGGCCAAGGTGGCTGGTGGAAGGTTGTTGGAGTTGGCGGTAGGGCTATTCGGTGTTGGGGATTGCATTGATGGCCAGCACAAGTGTTGGTTTGTTGGGGATTCTGCACATGACGATTCTTTGCGGGTCGTCGAATGGTAAGGGATAAGCATTCAGAGTTGGGTGTTGATGAAGAGCGAACGACACTTTCGTTGGAGTCTTCAACACCTGCAATTGAAAACCTCTCATGTGGTCTCTCCCTAAGGGTAGTGCTAGTCTTCTCTATTGTGCACAAGACATAGTGCAATTAGTTTGGGAGACAGGTCGAACTCTAAGCAAGGTGAGAGTATTGTCTTACACTTGAGGACCCAAACTGTGTATATACTTCAGTGCAGGTATTATGTGAGTGCTTGTGCATACTTAGATATTACTTAGTTAGAAGAATGTCGGCCTGGTTCCTTGTATAGCAATGGGTCAGTGAAGCAAGGGGCTAAGTTGATGGAAAATTTTGTCGATGAAGACGGGGAGTACACTTGAAGATTGCTTGAGACATCATTATGGTCTTGTCAAGGCCATGTAGCATAATTGAGCTCCTTGATGTCTAGCTCTTGGTAGCTAGTGACTACTTGTAGTGCTTGAAAAGTATGGTGTACTTTTCCATTGTCTTTCATGCCTTGCTTACCACTGTTGATTGTAATGGCATTGAGATGGAGTGCAAAAGAAATGGCAAGTGGTTCAGGGTGATAGGTCTAACCATAGGTGAGGCGAGCTCCCTAGGTATGTCCTGCCGTTGATGTGCCCTAAACAATTGTGGGGGATGTACAAAGGGCTAGGGAATCAAGGACGGAGCCAGCCGACCAAGGTCACTGGGCGTACCTAATTTGAGGACCCCTAGGTGTGGTGTTGTGATCGTGTACGTTTTTCTTTTTCTTTTTCTTTTTCTTTCCTTCTTTCTTTCTTTCTTTCTTTCTTTCTCTTTTTTTTTTTGTGGGAAAAGTGAATACAATCAATGCCATACATTGAGACTGTTAGCCTTTCCTTTGGATTGAGAAATGTTGGGATTCAAAGGCTATGAAGAATTGATATTACAGAGATGATTGTGTCACCAGCCTTGATGCTAGAGGAACTATTGTTGAGATGAAGAGATACACTTGAGATTTTGCAAACCTCTTTGTAACATGTGAGACATCGAACAATTGAGGTAGCACTTGGAGTGAGCTGTGCATGGACAAGGGCAGACGTTCGCCCCTTGTTGAGAGCGTGGCTCCTGCCCAAACATAGAGTTTGGCCAAGAAGGAGGAGGTGACCGATGATTATGCTTTGGCCATGCTCAGTTGCAATACGTGCTTTTTCTACAGAGGTGTCTTTGGGTTCTCATCCAGTGGCGTTTCCGTCATGGCTTTTGTTTCTTGGTATTCTTGTCACTTCCTCCATAATGGTTCTTTGTGGGGTTGGTGGTCTTGTGGTGACTTGGATATTAAACACTTCTAGACATTGACCTGTGTCATTCTGCATCCACTTGTCACTTCGTGAGAGTATATGCTCACTTGTGTGAAGTACATCGAACAAATGTAATCATGATAAGACATAATTTTTCAGAATTCTATGATGTTTATTGGGATTCCTATTTCATTGCTTGTTAAGGTCGCATACATTAACGAGAAGTAACGGGAATGTGTACAAGTGGGGATCTTGCCCCTTTACTCATCAAAAAAAAAAAAGTTCTAGCATACTGACTTGTCGAGCTACTTGTACATAATAGGGATTTAGTCGATAGGTACGAGGCAGGGTGAGTCTGGTTGGCTAGGCAACCGGGGCGGTGCTAGTACGGGGCTCCCGTGAGGCTGGGCAGGGAACATGTTGGCCGAGACATGAATGGTGTAGTCCCGGGCCGCAACCGTTTCCTGAATGTCTTTAAATAATTCATTAAATTCTGCCTTATCCCTGGCCGCCTTGTCACTTCGTGAGCACCTGGTGCCCGAGCGTGCGTTGGGGGTCTGTGCAACTGGCGTTGCCACATTTTGTGTGCCTCCCTGGGCGTCCACTCCCCTGGCCTGCGAATTCTTCGGCCTTCGTCCGGGGTGGTGTCACTTGGGGCCGCATTTCTTGGCGTACCTTTTAAGAGTGGGCATGTAGCGCACTGGCAGAGGGGCGTGTGCTGCATGTTCCCATCAGCTGCGAAGAGCGTCCTTGCAAGCTAGCTGCCCTTGGTTCTCCATGCTTTCCTCGCAGGGGGACCTGTAAGATGCGAATCAAGGATTAGGATTTGTTACATGATAAGACCATTCATATGTAAGGGATTATAGTGCGGATTATCAAGCGCATAGGAGGAGAAGGGGAGGGGTGGGGCATGCAGTGCTTGCTGTATAGGGATGGCCCCCGTGATGTACATTTAGCCTCCTGCCATTAGCAAATCTTGGCTCATGCCGAGTTACGTCGGCTGGTGGTCATGAATTTAGACAGGGCTCAACCTTGGATGGATGGATCGGAAAGGGAAGGTGTATAGAAAAGGGGCTACACCCTGTCTACACCATCAGAGTTGTTGGTCAAGGCTTCCTATGGCGGTAATGTGGGTTGCATGCCCTTCACTTGGAGGTGGGGATAGTCACACAGCTTTTAAATGCATGATGAGAGGAGGACTTGAGGAGATTAGCCTGTCAGACCCAACTCTTCTCCCTGCACTTAACTATCATGGCTTGTGTGTGTTGATATTGTCTATACACGGTCACGCAAAAATTAGTGTTTTTTTATATACATATTTATGAATCCATGTCACTTCACGAGGATAAGAACCAATTGTAGAACTCGGGGTTGTACTGGAGTGTGGCACACACGTCCAGCACTCGTGGCACTTTACTCAGTACCAATAGATATTTTGCCACATTGAGCAGCATGGAACCTTGTCCGAGTCTACTGGCAACGTGTAACTCCTCCTCAATGAGAACCTTATCAATCAAAGGGCTCTCTAGGCTAGTTCTAACTAAGTCCGTACCCCGAATGTCAGTTAGCACTCGAAGGGAAGTTGGTGCCACATAGGTTGGGTCTCTTTGAGACTGCCATTTGGCCAATCGCTCCTCAGAGACTATCATGATTTGAGCCCCTAGTTCGGCCATTGCAACGCGGTTCTCACACCAACGCTGTTCAAATTGACTTCGGCCCTCTGTTAGTCGCTTTAGTTGCTCTATCTCTAAGAGATTTGGTTGGCAGAGCACATCATTGAACGTGACAGTTAAGCACAGTTCATCGGCTTCCTCGTCAGAGATGAGTCGCATGCGTTAATGCAGGAGCCTATCGTAGTGCTCGTTAAGATGTTCTTGCTCTTCCCAGGATAGAGGAAAGGGCAAGTAATCTCCAAGCTGCTCCTTGGGGATTGTGCCCACGTCCGCAAGGACGTAGACTCGTGCGAACACCTTGAGCTTAGCATCCAACTTAGCTAAGCATTCTGCGATACTTCTATGTTCAACGAGGGCTTGCTCGGTTGACATCTCATGCTAGGTTCTAGAAGTTTGTCTAGGCTTTAGCATAGCTGGGGGTTCATGCCTAATTGAGCAAGATTGGTCAACGCTAGGATTGCTCATGCTCTTGGGGTTTCCATGTTTCTCTTGAGGCTTCATTATTGCGTCATAGTTCTCCTTGGGTATGACTGGTGTGAATTTGTCATCCCGTCGTGACAGTGTTGTATCCACTCTTGATTGGTCGATGTGAGTTCTATTGTCGGTGGATTGAGTGTTGAAAGCAACTGTTGATGGCAACAGCTGCTTTGATTTTTCAGAGCACACGGATGTGTCTGAGGTTTCACAGCTATTAGGAGAGACATCAATGGACTCACTGGTGGATGGACTTGATGCTTTATTCCCCAGCTCTCTAGCGCTCTTGGTCTCAACGTCCTTGGGGTCCACAACCACCTATGATTGCTGTTGTCTTCGTTGTTTTCTCCTCTTTTTCCTGGTCAGTGAAGGTGCATCTCTCAGCGACTTAGGACCCTGGACTAGGTCAACCGTTGATGTGCTTGGTTGGGCCTCAGCATTCTCTTTCTCTAGTGTGTCCTTATGGGACATGGTCGTGGCCTGCTGAATAGCCTTGCTAGGTTGTGAGAGCACAATTACCTCCCTTTTTGGAGAGTCTAGCTCTTTAGCCAACTCCCTTGAGTTTAACTCCTAGGCACTCTGAAAGTGTTGGAGTTTTTGAGGAAGTTGGTTGCGACACCTCCTCCACAGGTAAACTACTAAGGACACGTTCCACACAGGGCATAGTCACGACCAAGGGCTGTGACTGCTGTGATCCTTGATTGGAAGTAGTAGCAGCTAGTTTAATGGGCTGGCTACCCTTGGTGGATTGCGGTGCCAGGTCCCTAGGGCGATCGGAAGTGGTCGCATCCTCTGTTGCCCTTGGGGAATTTGTCAGTGTAGATCAGACATGAGTTGATCTGGTCACATTGGGTTGCACAGGCATATCCTTGGGCCGAGAACTACGGCTAATGTCATGTCCCCCCTCTTGGATATTTGGAAGCCTCGATGGAGATAGAGATTGGGAGTGAGCAACCACCATTGACGACCGCTGTTGTGCTTCTTGTATCCGTTTGGAAAAAGAGGATGTAGGAGATCTAGGACTCTTGGGTGGACTTGGCACTGGCTAAATGATTTGCTTGTGGCTGTTAGATGATTTTGCTATTTGCTCTGTTGAGCATTTACCCTTGCCATGAGCAATGTTGTGCCTATGATGCCTGCTATCCTCTTGGGGAATCAAAGGCTCCTTGGGCAGTAGTGACTTTTGCATATCCTCAACGATTACACCTGATGTTTGCTTGTCAATCACGCTAGGCTGAGGATCTTTCTTTCGAACACTCATGTCTGGCTTCTTGCCTCGAGACCTAGAGTTTCTCTTAGATTTCCTCCTGTGCTTCGTTGCTTTTGATGCATTCTTGCCTTCAGCTGATAGAGATGGTTTAGCAGGGAATTTTGGTACCCAAATCCATTGGTTACCTGCGTAATACCCTTGAGCGCGTAGCAACACTTTGGATATCCATCGCGGCGTTTTGCTGGCCCTCCATCAATGCCTGCGTCTATAAGGCTTGGGCTTCTTTTGGGGCCTTCTACGATATTTGTAAGTCCAAAGCCCGTTCTTGGCATTATCTCTTGACCTTCTTGTTTCGGGCATGGCCTCACTCACTGGTTCTCGTTGTTTGACATGTGCTTGTATTAACTCTTCCAACAAGTCCTTGCTCTCGTCAGCAAGCTTGACTGTTATGTCAGCACCTTGCTTGCCTTTCCCTCGAGGTTTGATGAGGTCACCCTTGCTAAAGGTTGTGACTATCCTCACACCCGGTAGTGTCAGGTGTATCCTCTATGCTACATAGTCGGCCTCACACTTGGTCGCCCTTTTGAAGGGTCTTCCTAGGAGGGTTTCTTTCCCGCAACTAGCACTATTTGGAGGAACATGAAATAGGATAAGCAAGCTTTCCATTTCAATTGTCACAAGGATTTTGCACTTCCCTATGAGTGCTTGTGGGTGTCCCCCATAAGGGCTAAGAGTTGCACTAGTCGGTGTGAGCTCTGGTTGGCCTAGTAGGGTCCATGATTCATAGGTCAAGATGTTAAAATTTGCTCCTTCATCAATCAGAGCATCGATAGTATGCTCTCTTTTCACGGTGAGTTTGACCCTAAGATAAGCAGGTGGTACTATGTTTTCATCTTTCGGGTCCTGGCTTGTAAATTTAAGCCTTCTGACATATGCCCTTGAGTCCCCACTTGCATGACCAGACGTGGATTCTCCACCAATGTCTTGGGTTGTCTGTGCAGTGTTGCTCAAGGTACATCTCTCGTCAAGAGTGTCATGTCTAGTCATCTTGGCATTTGTAGCTTGCTGATGTTGCATTTCGCTCTAACTAGACATGGTATTAACACAATGTCTTTGTGTTCTCGTGGTGTGGCCTTTTTGCCCTTGATGGCTAGATTGGCCCATTGATGTTCTAGGGTCACAAATTCTCTCTGTTCGGGTATGGGCTTTTGGTTGCTCTTTTGCAAGTGAGAATCCATGCTCGTGTAGAGCCATTGCTACTCTAGGGTCCAATTTGGAGGACCTGTCACAGCGCGCGTTTTTCCTCCAACCTACTTGGGGGAGGTGCGGAGGGGGCAGAGCCGCCTCTGCGGGGGTCCGAGGGGGGGGGGGGGCAATCCCCCCTGGCCCGCAGGGCCGTTACGGTAAACGCCATACGCAATTTGGAGGATCGTTTATAGCCAAATTTTGAACTACGTGCTCTAAATTTTAGCCCAGTGATGGATCTATGATGTGCCTTTAGCTCTATGTAGCCTTTGGGGTCAATCTCGGGGTTTAGATGCGTCAAAATTTGTGTTCTAGATACCTGTCCGATTGTAACAATTTTCTATCCAATTCTCAGATGTCCGATTTTCAAGAGTCCGATTATCAGAATCGGACGTCCGATTTTGGGTGGTCCAATCGGCCCAGTGGTCCAATTTTGGCTGGTCCGATTTTCAAAGTGGTCCGATTCTGGGAATCGAATCGGACAGGGTGGTCCGATTGCCTCGATCGGATGAGCGTTCGATCGGACAAGGTGGTCCGATTGCCTCGATCGGACGAGCGTCCTATCGGACAGGGTGGTCCGAGTCTGAGCGTCCAAGTGGTCCAAGTCTGAGAATCGGACAGGTTGGTCCGAGTCCCAAAATCGGACGGGTTGGTCTGATCGAATGGTTATCTGAATGTCTGATTCTCAAAATCGGACGTCTGATTCTGAGACTCGGATACTGAATCGGGTATCCGATTCCGCTGAGCCGAATGCACTTTCAAGCATGAAATCGTCCAAAATCTTAAGGTATTGCCTATTGTAAGCTACAAGATTCCACAGGAATGATGCTGGAGTGATGAGATCTATATACCTGGAATAGCCAATAAACTCCAAAATGCAAACCAGCAAACGAATCAAACCCTCATGCCTTGTTATGACAGCAGAAACCCTGATGCTTGTTTTTCTTCTATTTCTTTGTTTTTTCCTACCCTAATGCACCCAAATCACAAAGTAAATACCTACACTACTTCATTCCACAACATAAATCTCAGGAAAGCAAAAAACCTACTTGCCAAGGAGATCGAATACCATCTTCAACCCCCTCCCTTCCTACCTATCTCAAGCACCGGTTCGGGGGAAACCCCTTACTTTGATGCTCGATTCGAAGTGCCCAAGCGCTCAAGGCTTGAATCCGTTGGTCCCGGCAATGGAACCAAAATATGGGAGCTTTCACTCAACTGCCAAGACCCACGGACCGCTTATTGTTTCAAGCGTTCCAAGCCGAGCACTAATGGCTACCTCTCACATAACCGACGCGCCATCCATATCTACGGGTGTAGTGAGCTTACCTCCGTGCCGTTTGAGTTACCTCCTCTCCCGCGCACTCCGGTAGCTCCATGATCCAAGTGCAAGCTTCAAGCAAGCTCCATCCTCAAGCTCCACGCTCCAAGCTCCATTGCCACGAGCAAGACAAGAGAAGAGAAGAGAAGAGAAGAAGAGAGGAGAAGATGGAGAGCTTCTCCTCCTCGATCCCTCACCCTCACACACTCACTCCCTCACACTCTCACACTCCCTCTCTCAAGCACAAGCTCAAGCAAGAAAGAACAAGAAGAAGAAGAAGAAGAAGAGGAGAGCTACTTTTGGCCACACACAAGAATGAGCTTCTCATTCACTTTTCAACTTTATATACAAAACCCTAAATCCCTTTTGGGCGGTCATCCCCTTTTCCTCTTTTTTACATGGCCGGCCGTAGCCTAGGCCCTTTTCCCCATTGTCCTTCTATCTTCCTAGATTCCTTTCCACCGCCCGTCTACAATTACAAATTGCACGGGTGAGAGCCCGACGCTCTTTTACAAGATTTCAGGGTGCGCCTTTTTATTTTAAAATGCGCCTTTCCCCATTTTCATTTGCCTTGGACTTTTAAGGTTGCCCTTGCGCTTTTGGCCTTTTCTCCTATTCTTTCTTCAATCGGGCTACCATTTTTCCGCCTTTGCCCTGCGTCTTTTTTATTTCCTTTTGCTTTGCTTTTTTCGTGTTGGGGTTAACAAAATCCAAAGAAGAGTATGCATCTAACACAAATAAGCGTATGTTTCAACTTTGAAGGCTTATGTACAACAAAGCTCAAGCTATGAATAGCTTGATTCTTTATGAACAGTCCTAAGAGTTTATGGACAATCCTCTATGCTTCTATTATTCAAGAGCAAGGTTGTTCACAAATCGTTTATGAATGGTCCTGAGTGTTTATAGACAATCTTATATACTTATATTGTCCAAGAACACCCATGTTCTTGTTTATGAACATCCCTACTCTTGTTTAGTCTATATTCTCTTATTTTACCCTACACTTGATCTAGAACAACCATCTTGATTAGCCCAATACATCCTTCTTTTGTTTTAGGACAACAATAGGATATTCGTGTTCCAAATCAGCCCACTACTCCTCTTGATTCAAGATAGAAATGTATATCTCCTTCTTGATAGTTCAAGCACGTTCTTCTTTATAATAGTTCAGCCCCTTTTTTATTCAATTCATCCATGTAGTTCTCTAATTTCCTTGTTCTATTCTTCTTTTCTTCATCACACCGTAGTTTCTCCCAATGTGATTATTGTCCATCTTTTTTCCTTGTAGCTTCAACTCTGAGATTCATGGTGATCTAGTAACCCTAATTCACACTTATTCTCTCCCATAATATCACCTCTTTTACCTCTTTAATTCATCTATTTGGCTCTAAAGTTCCAACCATAGGCTTTGAACATGGTAATCTACTACCCCTAATTCACACTTATTCTCTCCTAAAGTTTTAAATAGGTGCAAATCCATAGACAAGTCCTCTTTGATAGCAAAAATGCCAAGAACTCATAGTGAAATGCCAAGTGTAAAGTACACCAAGTGAGATTAACACCATTCAAGCCTAATGAATCTTCCAAATATGCTTATTCATAGAGTTTTCATGTCCTTCCTCCAAGCCCATACGACACCATGAATTATTTTCTTCATCAATAATTACTATGAGTTGTGCTTGTTCATTTGTAAGTGAAAAGATTCATCAATCAAGGCATGATCTAAGGTTCTTTATGATGATTTACTACAATTATCATTTTCTTTGGGCTAGCTAGTTTAATGATTACTTACATGATGAGAAGTATACCAACAAGAAAATATTGAATGTGGCTCACATCATTTGATTGGCAAAGAGTATTTATGGTGGAACGTCCCCGTAAGAGCATTGATCAATCTCTTGCTAGCGATACCTTTCAATTGAAATGTTTCTTGAATGCTTCTTTCCATTGCAATTCAAGTTCCAAGCTTAGTAGTGATAGAATGTTCTTCTCAATGTGATCGAGAGATAGTTCCTCATTACATGGAGCATTGTTAGAGCTCTTTGTTACAAATGATGGTGATAGAAATAAAACAATTATTACCAACATAAATTGATGTCTGACCTCAATCTTATACTCCAATTTGAAATAAATATGTGTAAGCCGTCCACTTTTGATAAAGCAATCTCCTTCACTTAAGATGTTGGGTAATTAGAATCTTAAGAATAAACAATGAAATAATAAAAATATTAAGAATGGAGAATGATTGGTCACAATAATTAATCGCTACCGGATACCCCACAAATACCAAACTATAAATGAGTATGGCCATACACTCCTAAATACATAACCACCAATAGTTGTTGATATCCATATCATAAAATTTCCAACCACCACAAATGGTGTTATTCATGTACATAAGAGAGTGTCAAGCCCAAAAAGGAGAGAGGTCTCCATTGATTTTTTTCCCAAGACAAAACCATTTAAGATTATCATCCCTTGAAAATATGCTTTGATGCATAATTGAAAACCATTTATGTTTGTTGCCTCTCTAGCAATAAAAATAATGCCTCGTGGCAATGAACCCTTAAGTGTGCGTCCTCAATTGCTAGGATAGGAGCACAATGCTCATGCTATCATCCATGAGGATTCCTCAATTAGAAGGTGTTTGACAAGATATCTAAAGTAGATATATTATTTAGATGGAATGGAAGTCTTTTTATAACCATTTCCATTATGTTGCGAAGAATTATTATTATTGTGACTAGCCATTATCTATTAATGCTTTTAGTATTGATGCAAATGATCCATTTTCCAATTCACACACTAACTTTCTTTGTGGTTAGATTTAGTTAAGGTATAAATAGGTAATATATACGTTTCATGTATTTCAAAGGGATGCATGCATTTTTACAACAATCCTAATCGTCTGTATTTATAAGCACCTACATGTGGATTCTTATTTTTGTAAGTCTTTAAAAATTGACTCAGTTATTATGTGTTTTATATGAGTGCTTAAAACCTCAACCTGGTAAGTAAACATGTCAAAATAGTTTACTTTCTAAATTTTATAAGAGCTACTTTCTGGCACAAGCTTTTCTAGTCCAAGATATATTTGAATTAAGGATAACCTTTTCAGTGCATGGAAAAAGATTATAACTTATGTGTAGTCTTGCACTTGCTCTTTTTAATCTTCATTCAATCTATTATGTATGAAGACAAATAAAGAGATGTGTCACGTACCTACCTAACAATTCCATGGCAGCATGTTTTTGTGGTTCATCGGGGAACTATCCTAGACAGCTTTGCTTGGCACTCGCAAGAATGCACGGGGTCTATCATCTAAGTTTCCCAGAGTCCACCCCGTAACAGAAGGTACCAACAATCCCCATGAGGATCAACCTGGAAGCTCGGGGTCCTAATTTGACAACTGAGGTCTCGATATATCAACTAGCTCCACCAAAGGTGTCCCACAAGGGCGGCTTATCCAACTGGAGCAATCGTAGTTACCCTTCGTTCATGGAGTGCAATGCTTTTTTCCAGTAATTAAGGTTCCCTGATTAATGAAATTTTGGCACAGCTGCCACTCCTTTCCCCTAAGATAATTACTGATCAAGGTTTTAAGACCTGACCCTAAGTAAGACAACGCTCGACTCTACCTAATTTTTCCTAATTAACGTTTCGTTCAATCTCTTGAGAGAAGCCCCTAGCTTATCGAGACCACCCATCCGTAGGATGGATCCATCATGGATCTCGCCCACCTGCTTCCCACAAATGGTTTTCTCTAGTTTTCTAATTACCTATCACATTAAGTAATGGCATATAAAAGCAACTTCGTTAATTAACCCATTATCACATGTTCCTTTGCGTAATTTTACGGCACAACATAAAGGTAGAGAAAATAGTCTTTTAGCAAAACATATTTATTTATTATTTCGCAAAGATATTTACAATGATTTTCCCCTTCTACCTACGTAGAAGATAAACCTCAATTCATCAAAAAAACCCCTCTATCTGCGCTGAAGAAAAGAAACCCTCTAAGATTTCCGTCCCTTTACTAGTACCGGTGACTCTAGGATCCCATCCTAATTCGTGTGAGGGTTAGGCAGTTCCTAGGAGTAATCAAGAGATTTACAGCTAGAGCCCCCTTGGCACTCCCGCCTCCTATTGCCTAATGGATTCCTCAATGAGCGACCTCTCGTCGTTGAGGCCGGGGTCCAAAGCTCCTCGTCGCAATACAAAACAATCCCCCTTGGAGCAAGGTTCTACGTCTAGTCATGGGGGAGGCATAGCACGATCTTTCCTCTTATTATCCTGATTATATATTTACAATCAAATTTACGTGCTGCAAGCACAATCAATCTTTCCTATGCAACCATCAATGCATGCACAAATAAGAAAGGAACAATAGCAAGTGTTTTTAGCATAGAAAGTAGCCCCACCCAAATCTAGGGTTTCTTTTTTAAGGTCCCACCTTATTCTTAGGGTTTCGCTTCCTACTTACAACTCTTTTTTGAGATCTACAAGTTATTTCACGAGTTTGATTAATTTTGAGAAGTCTATTTTATCCTTATGAAATATTTGGTATTTCTACCTTAAAAGATAATATGGGCATTTATGCCTATGGCAGGCAATTCATGCATTGCCCTGCCCTAACTTGCACTTAGTAGGATTTCAAATGCTTTTCCAAGTTTGTTTAGACTCTAGAATTTGTATTGACAAATTCTTATCAATGTGTTTCAAAAGCTGCAACTCACTTCAGTGACAATCTCTCACCTTGTCTCTTAACACTCCACTCTAACTAACCAAGCATCCTCCTCTCCAACCGAAGAAAGTAAGAACACAAGACTAGCTCGAATTGTAGTGAACTCACCTAAGTTACCTTCTTGCATTTGATGACTTGAAGGCTCAAAGATGGTTCCATGACCATGATCAACATGATCCAATGCCGTCACTCCTTTGCTTCAACTATCAAGTACACCAATGAGTCGAAGAGCTAGTAGAGAAGATGAGGAAAGCAAGACGATGGCAAAGAGCTTCACCTTCCCTCAGTCCCTTGCTCAACATACCTCTCACTCTCTCTCTCTTAGTCACTCTTAAACACAATGGAAGTAAGATCATAGACTAGAAAGATTGAATAGAAAGCTTGAGTAGTTACACTGATAGAGCTTCCACTGCATGGATGTGCCAAAAGGGTGTCAATACAACTGAGACCTCCCACCCTTATATAGACCAAGATTTAGGGTTAGGGTTTACGTCCCTTTTGCATTCAGGGTTTGCACCCCTTTTGTGTTTAGGGTTTGCATCCCTTTTGCATTTAGGGTTTGCATCCTCTCTTGGGCATCCTACCCACTTTGTGGGCTCTAGGCCAACAAGTCCTACAGACTTCTGATATTTATTTAATTTCCTCATATAGATAGTTTCAGGGTTGTCGAGTATTTCATAATTGTTTTCGCTTCAACATTAATAATTAATACTAACATAATGTGTGTTTTCAACAAGAAAATAAATTTTATTTTATTCTACTCGTATTCTATAGTTTAATCGATGATGTATGTCCATTCGCCAAACTTTCAACGTTATCTAGAAAGATCAATTTACTTTTAGCTATGTCCTAAGTGCAATAATGATTGTTTTTTTGAAAACTTTATTCCATGCAATGCAAAAATCATAAGAGTAATTTTTCTTTCATCTTACAGACATCGAATTATATTTCCACCCACCTAATTTATGCATGTCTAGTATATATTTTCCTATGCAATTTTCCGTTGATTTAATGCATTGAATATTTCCTGATATTATATAATAATTTTTCATAAATTATTATAAAATTCATATGTTTTTGTCTATCATTAGCAAAATGAAATAGAGATAGTCACTTTTAAGAGAAATCTATAAAATATTCCCTTCTCTAACAATGTCTATCTTTTTTCTGTTATTATGATCATATAGAAAATTACTATATCACTTAGGTTATTTTTCTATAAGCGGCAGTTCATATGCATTTTCATTAAAATGTATTTATAATCGTTTGAAGTCAAATATAGCGATAAGCTTATAAAATATTATTTTTTTCCAAACTGACGAGATGTTACCTCTCTCAGCTTTGCTATAATAGGGGTTTTACCAATTCATACTGTGTCATTTTCTCCATCAGTTATGTTCCTTGCTTCCCTTCAAATGGGCTTTTTAAATTTCTACAACCTTGTGGAGCCATCGAATGTCAGGTGAAATTGATGTAGTAGTTTAAGGAGAGTTAATGGTCATCCAGAAAAATTTTGCCAGTGTTTCGCTTAGCGGTATGGTCATATGGAGTGAAGGCTTAACAGGGGCTAGAGAAAATGAAAATGAGGTAGAAGGGGGGTATTTTCCTCCTTCAAGGCTCAAGCTTCAATGGAAAAGAAAAGTAGATAAATTTTTTCATCATCGGGAGGTCTTCCTTCTTGCTTTTTTTTGTGAAGGAGAGGGGGTGTATTTATAGACATGAGGGGACCATACAGTCGACTGATTCATTTGGCTACTTGTCAAGAGCCAGTTGAGCTTTGTTAAATATTCATTTTGATTGCCTACCTGTTGGATGGTGGTATGGGGATGATTTTTAAATGTTTTCTCTCCCTCTAGGCATAAAAAACGTTATATATTTGGCCTATTTTTTCAAAAGCATATTTTTTTCTTCAAAACAAGTTCATTTGGTGGTTTAAAGCCAAGTTACCTCATGACTTATCTAGTTCATAAAGTCATGCCATACTCTTTGACACTTAACTTACTCAATATCATGCTCGTTCTTGCATATAATTCGTCTACCGATTAAGGCTTTATGAATTGTCTTGCGGTTATGAAATCAATGCGATCCTCGACGCATTAAATGGAATCGAGAATGCTAAATCAAATATAATGCGAGAAAAATTATGATCAAGCCATCGTAATATTATTTACAAGGCATCTATTCTTTTTGTTGGCTGGGAATATTGAGGCATCTTCTCATGTCAGATTGCAGAGTTGATTTAATGCAAGACTCAATATCAAGAAAATTACATGTGGTCACTTATGTGATAGCTTGAGGGGTAATTTTTAAAATGCCTCAAGCTCGAATTTGTTTCTTGATATGAAATGCTATGGCAGAAATATTACATCCTCTCCTCCTTAGAGGAATCGAGATGTCCTCATCTTGAAAAAAGACTAGGGAAACTGTTTTTCTAGAGCTGTCTCTTCTATCCAGGTGGTATTCTCCTCAGGATAATCTTTCCACTGGATACGATACTCTCTAATGGTTTTGTTACTCGGAGGTTTCTCTTTTACATCTAGGATCTTATCAGGATGGAGTTCAAGGGCTTAGTAACTAGGAATTACAATTTGCTGGTCATCAAAAATATGAACTTAATTTGTCACATAAGCTTTCAAAAGACTAATGTAAAATACATTGTGGACTTTCACATGATTACGAAGTTGCTATTTGTATGCATTTGCTCCTAGGCATTTGAGAACCTTGTATGGTCCACAATACCTTTGTCTCAACTTTTTGAACTTTCCTAATTACAAATAACTCTTCTTTGAGAGTACACAAATGAAAACCATGTCTCCCCCTTGGAAGATACGCTCTTTCCATCCTAGATCAACATAAGCTTTCTGATGGTCTTTGGTAGCTTGGATGCCTTGCTTGATAGTTTTGATGTGATCATCCATGTCTTCTAGCATTTTCTTAGAACACTCAACCTTTAGAGTTCGATCAGAGAAATTCAATGGCGTCAAACAATCTTGCCCATACAATGCTTGAAATGGAGTCATTTGAATACTTTGGTGATATGACACATTGTAGGAATATTCTACTAAGGGAAAATTCTGTATCCACCTTGATGGTTCTCTGGAACAGTAAGCTCTCAGTATATCTTCAATGACTTGATTAACCCACTCTGTTTGGCCATCAATTTGGGGATGGTAAGCTATGCTAAAGCAAAGATGGTTTCCAATTGCTTCAAATAGGCTTCTCTAGAAATGTGACGTAAACAAAGAGTTGCTGTCACTAACGATCCGTTTAGGCAATCCATGAAGCCTAAAGATTTCTTTCACAAATAGTCGTGCAATATCTGAAGCTTTGTAGTTGATCTTGACTGGGATAATATAAGTGACCTTTGTCAACATATCCACAATCACCATGATTAAATTATACCCTCCTTGAACAAAAGGTAAGCCAACTACAAAATTCATACTGATGAACTCCCATTTCATCTGTGGAATGTCAAGTGGTTGGAGCTTGCCTAGCATTTTGACACACAGCTTTCACCTGTTGGCAACTTAGGCATTCAATAACATATCTGAGTACATCATGCTTCAATATTTCCAAGTAGTAACTTTTCCTGACTATATTAAGAGTCTTTGCATAGGCAGGGTGTCTTGAGAATGGGGAGTCATGGGCTTCCCATAATATCTTCTTTTTCAACACTTGACTAAGAGGAATGCAAAGTCTTGTCCTGAAATGGACAAGTCCATCATCCGTAGTTAAATTTTGGTATTTGACTCTAAGCTTAGGATTAGTGTCCTTAACTAGGATTTATCTAAGCATTAACTGATACTTGGGATCCTTGTCTACCTCTTCTTTGGGTAGCTCAATGACTGGATTGCTAGGCATCGATATCATACGCTAAAATCTCTTCTTTAGATGGCTCTTCCATGATAAGTGCATTTAGAAAATCTTTACGATTTAATGCATCAGCAATCACATCCTCTTTTCTAGGTTTGAACTTGATTTCAAAATCAGATTCTTGCAAGACTTCAATCCAGCAACGTTGCCTCATGTTGAGGTCTAGTTGAGTAAATATTAATTTGAGACTTTTACGGTCAGTGACCAAAGTAAACTTGCTTCCAAGCAGATAGTGTCACCACAATTTGAGAGCATGGATCACAGCTAATAGCTCGAGATCATGGGTGGTGTAATTTATCTCATGGATTTTCAGTTTCCTTGAGGAATAGACTATCGAATGACCTTGCTGCATAAGCACGCAACCTAGTGTAAGAGAACTTGCATCTGTTATGACCTCAAACTCTTGACTTAGGTCAAGTAGCTTTAAAATGGGTGTTGTTACCAAAATTTTCTTGAGCTGCTCAAAACTGGCTTGCTCAATGGACATCCACACAATACTAGTTTGCTTTTTCAGCAAATTATGAGAGGTGCAGCTATTAGGGTGTAATTTTTTATGAAAATTCTATACCATCTATTCAATCCTAAAAAACTTCACTTCCTTAACTGTCATAGGAGGTTGCCACTCTTGAACATCTCTAACTTTGGCTGGGTCTACAAAGATTCGTTTAGTAGATACTATGAATTTGATATATTCAATCTGTCTTTTGAAAAATGCACGCTTCTTTTTCTTTGCATAGAGCTTGTGTATCCTCATTGTATATAGCACAATGCGCAATTTCAGCTCATGGTCTTCATCTCTCTTGGAGTATGTTAGGATGCCATCAAAGAAGACTAGGACAAACTCATCAAGATAACGTCGAAAAATGTCATGCGTTGATCTCTTAAATGTAGTAGGGGCATTAGTTAGAGTGAAAGACATTACAAGAAATTCAAAATAACCATATCTGGTATTGAAGGTTGTTTTGGGGATATCTTCTTCCTTGATCCTTATTTGGTAATAACCAGCTCGGAGATCAATCTTGGAAAATATTTTCGCCCCTTGCAGCCTATCAAGTAGCTCGTCTATTCTTGAGATCATATACTTATTCTTGATTGTTACTTGGTTTAGACCTCGGTAATCAATGCAAAGGCGGCGGAGAGTTTCATCTTTTTTCTTTTGAAACAATACTAGGGCTCCCCATGGAAAATTACTGGGTCTGATGTATCCTTGATCTAGTAACTGCTTAAGTTGCTCTTTTAGCTCAATTGCTTCAAGGATAGATATTTTATACGAACTCTTAGCAATTGGAGCGGCTCCTGGTTCAAGTCTTATCTCGTGATCGACTTTTCTTCAAGATGGTTATTCAATTAGCTCTTCTGGGAAGATGCCATCATATTCCTTCAGCCAATATGGCTCTCCTTCATCTTGATTATTCTGCTCAACCTTATTTAATTGTATGAGATACAAAGGTAATCCTTTTCTTAACCCTTTTATCATGCGAGATTATATGGCTAGTTGAATCTTGGGTTTTCCTGCCTCACCTTGGGTCATCACTTTTCCCCCCTTTAGGTACCATTGGGGATTAGCCAGTCCATACCCAATAGACATTCGTAGGCCCCTAAATTCATGATCCTAAATCCCATTTCAAAGAAATTGCTTCCCAGGTTAAATGTCACTTTGCAAGTTTGCTGAGTAGACATGATTTATTTTCCATTGGCAAGTTTCACAAGCAACCTAGATATAGGTATTGCATCTATACCTAATTTCTTAGCACACTTTGGTGACATGAACGAGTGTGTGCATCCACAGTCAATCAGATTTTTAAAGGACTTATCTTGATATTCTATTGGTGTTTAAATCATCAAAAACGGGTGATTTGGGCCTTTCTTATGGAGGGTGGCATGAAATGATGCCCTCTCCATATCAGCTTCCATAGTTGGGTTCCCCTCTCCATATCGGCTTCCATAGTTGGGTTCCCCTCTTCTTCAAGCTCTTTAAGAATTACAGCAGATGCTTTTCCATTTGCAATTGAAGCTTGGTTCTAACGTTTGTACTGTCCTTGGCGAGGATTTGGCCAAGCTTTGGAACTGACTTTTAAAATGGCCTGGCTCATTCAGTGGAAACTCCCGATTTACTTCTCGTGGATATAAAGTTTTCAATTGCATTTTTTTTAGCCCTCTTTCCTCGACCAAGCGGACGCTGACCTTGGGCTTGCTTAACATAGCCCCTGAAATCCCTTTGTTTTGATTCCAGAGCCTATTATTCCTTAGCTTTAACTAAATCTCCTAAACAAGAGGTGTTGCGTGAATCAAAGCATCTTGCAGATCAGTTGGGCATATAGATTCAAGGCATGTGTTTAGATGAGCATTCAATCTGTGACAAAACTTAGACACATGCTGAGCAATTGTCATGGAGGACACATATTTAAGTAGTGAGATAAACTTCGAGTAATATGCCTCCAAGCTCATTCCCAACTATCTTAAGTTAAAGAACTCGTTCATTTTTAGTGTATGATAAGTTGGTGGCAAATATTGACCACACACAACTTCTTTCAACTTTTCCCAGGTAATAGTTATCTCAGCAACTTTACACCATTGTTTCCACCATAGGCGTGCCTCACTTGTCAATTTCAACTTGGCGATCATAGCATGATTAGCATGGGTAGTTCTCGTGGCAGTAAAGTAATCTTCCATGGTCTCAATCCAAATCTTTGCCTCGGCTTTAATGTCTTTGCCCTTGCCATCGAATTACAATGGCTTAATTTGCTTAAGGAGATACTTCTTCTCCTAAATTTCAGTCAGACTAGCAATAGTTGTATTATCCTAGGTTATCATAAGTTTCACAAATTAGTTTAGCGCTTAAACTTTTCAACTTCATTTCCACATTAACATATCTTACTAGTTTTGTAAAACAATGATGGACCAAAGAGCACAATATTTTTACAAAATCTAGGTGTTGTTATCTTTTATTATCATTAGCCATAAGCTATGATTTTTACAAGGGATATTTTTAAATGGAAAATATTTACAAGTAGAGATATATCAGCATTGATAGGTTAGGCTAGATGCTATGTATAATTTCCAAAACAAAATATCATTATATCTTTCTTTTTCAGGGATGGATATCAGTTACATTCATGTAGAAGAAAGTAGGCCAATTGTTGTCTATGTCCAGAAACCTATACTGTGGAAATGGAAATTTTGGAAAACCATGGATATGGTAATCTCGATACTTGTGATGTCCTTGGATTATAATCCTATCAGTTGGGATTACCTTCAGTACCTTGTCATAGACATAATGGTCTAGACATATCTGCTGACCACTAGTAATCATAAGTGGATTCATTTTGGACGGACAAAAGATAAAGACCTCAACTACTTTTAAATTTTCCATCTATTCAAGGCATTTCAAATTAGTTTGCATGTTGAAGAATTGATCAGCCTTGATGTAACAGTAATGCTCATCCCATAACCATCTTCTTTTGTGATTCACAGGGGGTGGATCATATAGGCAATCAAGTATTCTCATCATTTCTCTTCTCCATTCGTCATCCATGGAGTTCAACGCAAATGTGTACATTGCTCGAAAAACAAGGAACTGGTTTCAGGCTTCATTACTTAGAACAATTCGTCTTAAAAACCATAAGTATTTTTAATTTCATTTATGTTCTGACACCATGTATCACATGTCTGCCTAACAATTCCCTTGCAACACATTTTAGTGGTTCATCAAGAAACTATCCTAGATGGCTTCGCTCGGCACTCACGAGAATGCACAGGGTCTATCGTCTAGGTTTACCAGAGTCCACCCCGTAACGGAAGGTACGATCATCCCCACGAGGATCAACTTGCAAGATCGGGGTCCATTTGACAACTAAGGTCTCGATACATTAGCTAGCTCCATCAGAGGTGTTCCATAAGGGCTTCTCATCTGGCACTAGAGTGATCATAGTTACCCTTGGTTCATGGAGTGCAATGTTTTTTTCTTGTAATAACTAATTAGGATTCAGGGAACCTTTGGCATAGTTGCCACACCTTTCCCCTAAGATAATTATTGATGAAGGTTTTAAGACCTGACCCTAGGTAAGTCAATGCTTGGCTCTACCTAATTTTTTCCTAATTAACATTTCGTTCAATCTCTTGAGAGAAGCTCCCAACTTACCAAGACCACCCATCTATAGGATGGATCCATCAGGAATCTCACCCACCCACTTTCCAAAAGTGGTTTTCTTTAGTTTTCTAATTACCTATCACATTAAGTTATGACATATAAAAGTAGCTTCGTTAATTAACCCGTTATCATAGGTTCCTTTGTGTAATTTTACAACACAACACAAAGACAGAGAAAACAATCTTTTGGTAAAACCTATTTATTTATTATTTTGCAAAGTTATTTACGATGATTTTTCCCTTCTGCTTACACAGAAGATAAACCTCCATTCACTGGAAAATCCCTTCTATTGCGCAAAAGAAAAGAAACCCTCCAAGATTTCCATCCCTTTACTAGTATCGAGGACTCCATGATCCCATCCTAATTTGTGTAAGGGTCATGCAGTTCCTAGGAGAAATCAAGAGATTTACAATCAGAGCCCCCCTGGTACTTCTGCCTCCTCTTACCTAATGGATTCCTCATTAAGCAACCTCTTGCCATCGGAGCCGTCCAAAGCTCCTCGCGGTGGTACAAAATAATCCCCCTTGGAGCAGGGTTCTGCGTCTAGTCGTCGGGAAGGCATAGCACGATCATTCCTCTTATTATCATGATTATATATTTACAATCAAATCTAGCTGCTGCAAGCACAATCAATCTTTCCTGCACAACCATCAATGCATGCACAAATAAGAAAGAAATAGTAGCAAGTGTTTTTAGCATAGGAAGCAGCCCCACCCAAATCTAGGTTTTATTTTTTAAGGTCCCACAGTATTCTTAGGGTTTCACTTCCTATTTGCAACTCTTTTTCGAGATCTGCAAGTTATTTCGCGAGTCTAATTAATTATGAGAAGTATATTTTATCCTTATGAAATATTTGGTATTTATGTCCTAAAAGATAATATGGGTATTTGTTCCTATGGTAGGCAATTCATGTACTAACCTGCCCTAACCCGCACTTAGTAGGATTTCAAATGCTTTTACAAGTCTATTTAGACTCTAAAATCTATATCGACAAATTATTGTCAATGTCCAACAAGTCCTATAGACTTTTGATATTTATTTAATTTCCTAATACTAATAGCTTTATGATTGTCGAGTATTTCATAGTTGTTTTTAGTTCAACATTCTCAATATTTTAGGTTAGATTTTCTCATTGATTCATGCATGGGTTGACTCATGATATTGACGCTCTCGCTAATATAATCATTAATATTAACATAACGTGTGTTTTTAACAAGAAAATAAATTTTATTTTATTTAGTTATATTCTATGGTTTAATCAATGATGTATGTCCATTTGCCAAACTTTTTCTTTTAGCTATGTCCTAAGTACAATGATAATTGTTTTTTTGAAAACTTTATTTCAGATAATGAAAAAATCATAAGTGTAATTTTTCTTTCATCTTTCAGACATCAAATTATATTTTCACGCATCTAATTTATGTGTGTCTAGTATATATTTTTCTATGTAATTTTTTATTAATTTAATGGATTGAATATTTCATGATATTATCTAAATGATTTTCTATAAATTATTATAAAATTCATATGCATCTATTTATCATTAGCAAGATAAAATTAGAGAATAAATTTTAAGAAAAAATTATAAAATATTTCCTTCTCTAACAACGTCTACCTTTTTTGTTATTATGATCACACGTGTCATTAATGAAATAATAATAAATATCGTAAAATAAACCATAATTAAGATAATTTCTTAATGACAAGTATATAATTCTTTTCCAAGTAAAAGAGTCTTTTTACAAAATAGCTAATTATTATATTATTTATGTTATTTTCTTAAGCCATAGTTCATATGCATTTTTATTAGAATACGTTTATAATCGTTTAAAGCCAAATATAGCGATAAGCTTATAAAACATTAATTTTTCCAAACCGACGAGATGTTACCTCTCAGGTTTGCTGTAACAAGAGTTTCGTCAATTCCTACTGTGTCATTTCTCCATCAGTTGCGTTCCTTACTTCCCTTGATGCAAATGGGCTTTTTGAATTTCTACAACCTCGCAGAGCCATCGGATGTCAAGCCAAATTGACGTAATAGTTTAGGAAGAGTTGATGGTCATCTAGAAAAATTTTGTTCGTATTTCGCTTAGCGATATGGTCATATGGAATGAAGGCGTAGCAAGGAATAGAGAAAATAAAAATGCGATAGAAAGGGGATATTTTGCTCCTTCAAGGCTCAAGCTTCAATGGAAAAGAGAAGTAGAGAAAATTTTCCCATCATCATGAGGTCTTCCTTCTTGCTTTTTTTAATGAAAGAGAGGGGGTGTATTTATAGGCACAAGAGAGAGCATGTAGTCAACTAATTCATTTGGCTACTTGTCAAGAGCCAGTTGAGCTTTATTAAATATTCATTTTGATTGCCTACCTGTTGGATGGTGGTATAGGGATGGTTTTTAAATGCTCTCTCCCTCCAAGCGCAAAAAACATCTTGTATTTGACCTATTCTTTTAAAAATATCTTTTTCTTTTTCAAAACGACTTCATTTGGTGATTTTTGGCCAAGTTACCTCATGACTTATCTAGTTTATAAAGTCATGTCATACTCTTTAACACTTAGCTCACTCAATATCATACTCGTTCTTGCACATTCTTCGTCTACCAACTGAGGCTTTTCAAATTGTCTTGTTATGAAATCAATGTGATCCTTAACGCATTAACTGAAATAAAAAATGCTAAATCAAATATAATACAAAAAATTTTATAATCAAGCCATCGTAATATTATTTACGAGACGTATTTGCTTTTTGTTGACTGGAAACATTGAGACATCTTCTCGTGTCAGATTGCAGAGTTGATTTAATGCAATACTCGATATCAAGAAAATTACATATGATCACTTATGTGACAGCTCGCTGAGTAATTTTTAAAATGTCTCAAGCCTAAATTTATTTCTTGATATGAAGCGCTATACGAGAATATTACAATAAGAGAGACTAAGCTTGAGCTTCAACATCCGCTACTTGTGCAATCAACATTTTAATTTCTACAATTATATTAATTCAAAAAATAAGCATCAATCATATTTGAATAGTATACACTATTTATCTAAAAGAGCAACTAGGAGCACAAGGATCAACTTTAACACCAAAGTCATGCATAAAGAGAGCCCACCTCTATGCATGGGGAGAGATTGTACCCAATGCTTTCCCATGCTCTTACTTTCATCTCTTGTTAGGTGTATTTTGAATAGAGAGAGAGCAAAGAATGTTTCAAAGCTTTT